>NC_089745.1:9183417-9210917 GCF_040412425.1 Macrobrachium rosenbergii | reverse complement strand
TATATATATATATATATATATATATATATATATATATATATATAAATATCTTTCATACCACAGTTACTTCACTATCCTCACGCATTTGCATACGCTTACCTCTACAAGACTTAAATTCAAAAGCTGAGATTTGAACCCAATCAAATTAGCCTGAGAGAGGTCGCCATAACAAAATGTGACAAAAATGTATATATTATATCGGATAAAGAGCTTCTTCATTTATATACCATTTGGTTTCAAGGCTTGCAATGGTCTTTGCAAATCCATAAAGAAGTAAGAATTCTCAGTAAGTCTTTAAGAATGCAATTACTAACTCCATTCACAGTTAGGTCGACTGGTAAGCGGCAGAATGAAATCGAGCAGTTCCTATCCCTCTCTCTCTCCCTCTCTCTCTGTTAAAACACACGCAGGCGCGCACGCACGCAAACACACGATCACACACACACACAGAAATTCGACAACAGTTGGAGAAGGGGAAAACAGCTTTTGATGTGGTGGCAGCAGCCATCATTACCACACTCCCTTTACCTAACACCCGCCATAACAAGGTATCGAAGAAGGGAGAGGAGAGGGAGGAGAGGGGAGTGGGAGGGGTATATATGCCGGATAGGGTAGGGGTGGGCGAGGGAGGGGGTAAGCAGAATCCCAACTGAGATAACCTGGGTATATGGGAAGATCCGAGCGAAGGTGGAATTGATGTCAATGGAGGGGTGAGGGAGTTGGTGGGGGGAGGGGGACGTGGGATGGGGATTACGAGGGAGGGATTGGGATGGGGACGGCCCAGGAATCGAAGGAAGCAGGGATGGAGGTGGGTTTCCCCCTTAATACTTTGAAGTGAACGATCCACTCGTACAATAAGGCTGACTTTCAGAGTGAATAATATTGTCGCGTCGTTACATACACAAATAGTCGACAATGACAGGAGATAGAAAGGCGGGAGGAGGAGGAGGGGGGGTCACAGACCCCCTTTTTCCTTTTTCCCCCCGTTATCAGCAGCATAACAAACACGCGACTCTTAAAAGGGAAGACCACTGAAATGGATACATCGATGAAAGAGATATACAATTATGACTGGGAGGCTGTATCATGGCTGTATCCGGCGAGGGGTGAAGGTTGCCGCTGTATGCCTATGAAGGAAGATTTTTTTTCTTTTTTCCGGGGGCGGGGGGAATGGAGAGGTGGGGTGTGTCTTACCAGTGAATGACAAACCCCATTTTCAAACTGAGGTTTGCTGTATACCCATGAGGAAGATTTTTGTGTTTTTTTTTTTTTTGGGGAAGAGAGAGGGGGGCTTATCATGAATGGCAACCCCATTTTCAAACTGAGGTTTGCTGTATGCCTAAGTGAAGGAAGACTTTTGTTTTTTTTTTTTTGGGGAGAGGGGCTTGCAATGAATGGCAAACCCCATTTTCAAACTGAGGTCTAATGACCCCCATCCACTGATACGGGTTTGACACCTCATAAAAAAATCAACGCTTTTAAACTTGAACAATGATGGGTTACAGTGAGGCCAGAAAATTCCGTCAGTTTTATCGATAAGAATCTTGGCCACAAAACATCAACAAACTTTTTTAAACTACTTTTATACTACTTACACAATTAACGCGATGAACGGATTAACACTATGAGCGAATTCTTGTTGCAAAAATTAACGTTTTAAATAAGTCACTTCTTCAATAAACAAAACAAAGGAAATCAATTATATATATATATATATATATATATATATATATATATATATATATATATATATATATAATATATATATAAATATATATATATAATATATATATATATATATATATTAAAGAATATAATATATATATATATAATATTATATATATATATATATATATATATATATATATATATATATATATATATATATATATATATTAAAGAATATTCATAAGAATGGGCGGATGGTCTAAATTCACGGACATGAAATCCATAAGAGATACATACTACACTTTTTAAAATTCAACTCTCCTATAGCTATGAACTATTTCAATCAAATAAGATTTGATGCAAATGTTATAAACAGCAGTCCTTTGAGCTAAGGTTTCATTTAACGAGTGAGCGAATAAATACTGGCACAATAATATATATATATATATATATATATATATATATATATATATATATATATATATATATATATATATATATATATAGTTTTCTATACACTTATTTAAAGCTAACACCTTCTCAGAACTCCCTAAAAGGGAAGAAGCTGTGTATGTTTGTCTGTGTATGAGAGAGAGAGAGAGAGAGAGAGAGAGAGAGAGAGAGAGAGAGAGAGAGAGAGAGAGAGAGAGCCCTACTTATATAGTGTACTTTGGAAAACATCCAGCACGCACACACGCTGACAAATACACATACACACAAATGCACATACACACAAATACTCATACCCACAAATACACATACACACAAATACACACACACACACACACACGCTTACGAACGTAGAACAAAAAGACAGCTAAGTCTGCAAAGGCAAACGGGTGAACTGGAAACCACCATACATCCCCATACGAAAAAAAAATATATACATAAATAACGAAGAGAGGGAGGGAGGGAGGGAGGGAGGGAGAAAACAGGGAGGGAAGAGAGAGAGAAAAAAAAAGAGTATAATAGTAAGTGTATTAAAAAATGGAAATTGTCGCCACAGGAGTAAATAGGGAAGGCGATAATATGATCGTTACGGACGGCGAGGGATGATGAATAGACGTAGATTATGAGGGGAGTAATAAAGTTGGTGATTAGAGGGAAAGGGGGAGAGATAAAAGCCAAGAGGAATAAGGGATCAAAAAAGGAAAAAAACTTACAAAAGAGCGAGGGAGTGAGGGCGGCGGAGAGGAGAGAAGGCCCACCAGAGAGCAAATACATGTAAGAACAATTTCGAATTTCTGCATAAAGAATAGGGGGTGGGGGTCTGTTAGGGTTGAGGGGGGGGAAGGGGTGGGGGTAGGGAGGAGAGAGGGAAGGAAGAGGGGAAGGGATATATACAGTATATAGGGGATATACATAACAAAAATAAATGGATGTCAGGCACCGAAACAGATAAAATTCTCAAATTTGATTAAAATTGGAGAAATGACACAGGACCTAAATGATATAAAATAAAAAATATATATCCGTAAAAATATACAATGAAATAACGCAACACCTAAAAGATATAAAATAAGTAAAATATATCAATATAAATATACAATGAAAAACACAACAACCAAGATATGAAACAAATCAAAATATGTCCACGAAGATACAGTCAATGAACATGGATGCCATATTCAAAATTCATGAATCTTATACAGTACAATAAAGGTAAATTAATAATAGTTAATGAAAAAAATTAACAACAATTGTTGGAAAAAAATTAATACCAGTTATTGTTGGAAAAAAATTAATACCAGTTATTGTTGAAAGAAAATTAATAACAGTTATTGTTTTGGAAAAAAAATTAATACCAGTTATTGTTGAAAGAAAATTAATAGCAGTTATTGAAAAAATTAATAAGTTATTGAAAAAAATTAATAAGTTTATTGAAAAAAATTAAAAACACCTACTTGAAAAAATTCTTCCATTACTCAGGTTTCAAGTTTAATTGGCGTGTAATATAAAAAAAAATTCAGCCACTAATACAAAACATTTCATGAACTTGATACAGTCACATATAAAATTCATACACTTGTTAGCGTTGGTACATATGGTGAAAGAAATACGAGCTATTGCTGATTATTTACAAAAATAAACAAACTTCTGGCTAAGAAATGTACGGTCGAACTACATTTATCAAATACGGTATATAAATACACTTATAGAATTAATTTGGCATTAACAATGAATTCATTCTCTCTCTCTCTCTCTCTCTCTCTCTCTCTCTACTTTGATTTTATTGATGCAAATTTCTTGAATATATTTAGGCATATTTTCGTCAGAGAGAGAGAGA
Source organism: Macrobrachium rosenbergii (assembly GCF_040412425.1). Taxonomy (NCBI): domain Eukaryota; kingdom Metazoa; phylum Arthropoda; class Malacostraca; order Decapoda; family Palaemonidae; genus Macrobrachium; species Macrobrachium rosenbergii. The sequence continues at coordinate 9,206,962 of NC_089745.1, read as the reverse complement.
AAATTGTACAGCATATATACGAGCATATATATGTATATTTTCTCTCTTCTCTTTCTTTTCTCTTCTCTCTAGTAAAAATGTGAGAACAGAGAATCTCGAATGGCCTAAAGGCCTACAAGAGAGAGAGAGAGAGAGAGAGAGAGAGAGAGAGAGAGAGAGAGAGAGAGAGAGAGATCACGAGATACACAAATAATAAAACCTGGTATATAATGCAAGCTTGCGGAGAATGGATAACACACCTGACGTCAGCGGATCGTGACGTCAGCACGCCAGTCCCAAGAATTAGTTAAAAGAAAGTTAAGCTATTTGCGTCACTGGCAACAAAAGTTAATCTAATATATATATATATATATATATATATATATATATATATATATATATATATATATATATATATATATAATATATATATATATTATTATACATATACATATTATGGGTATTAATATATGATACATACATACATACAATATATTTATATGTATATATGTACGTATGTATGCATGTATGTATGTATATATTGTCCGAGTGAACTTCTATAACATAAACAAAGTGATGTCAAGAAGAAATCAGACAAAGCGAACGTCAGTAGTGACATCGCAAAGAAGAAAGATGTCAGCAACAGCAAAAACGTCAGCAGAGGTGTCAGAAGAAACCACGAATCAAACAATGAGATAAGACACTGTCAAGATGTCAGCACGACATCAGACACAAAGCGAATGTCGGCAGTGACATTAAGAATAAAAATGTCAGCAACAGCAAAAACGTCGGCAGAGGTGTCCGAAGTAGCCGCGAATCAAACAATAGACATAAGAAGCGGTCAAGGCGTCAGCATGACATCAGACACAAAGTGACATCGCAAAGAACAAAAACGTCAGCGACAGCACAAACGTCAGCAGCAGTGTCAGAAGCAGCCACATATCAAACAACGGGACAAGGAAGCGGTCAAGACGTCAGCAAGTCATCAAACACACTAAGAACGTCAGCAGTGACAACGCAAACATAAAAAACATGTCAGCAACATCAAAACAGCAAAGACGTCAGCAATGACTGACAACCCCAATAAAAAAAAAAGGGCACTGAATCATAAACGAACTTGAATGAGGTCCATTACGTTATTCAATTTCGCCCAAATCCACAATGAACTTAAGGGCGCTTTATGAATAAGACTTATCACTAGCAATACGTTAATGGCGACCGTGTAATAAGATTACAGCCTACGCATTTCTATATTTAATCCTTTCAACGGTAATATACGTAATGCGGATAATGTTTTCTATCATTTAAACATATTAGATTAAAACTGTTAGTTAAGATGTTATTTCTGTCTAACGCGCCATTAAATCATTAATTTAACTAAAGTTAATAATGTTCAAAAGTGTGATACATTCTCTAATCTAATCTCTCTCTCTGTGTCCGTCAGGCAATAATTACTTCTACAAACATAACACGTACACACACACACACACACACACACACACACACATATATATATATATATATATATATATATATATATATATATATATATATATATATATATATATATATATATACACACAATATGGGATATAAATTTCTGACTCACATCAGATCGAACTCAGGTCTTTCAACCGTGAGTCAGAAATTTATTTCCGTTCCATACGTGATTGTGTGTTGATTGTTTCTGTCATATATATATATATATATATATATATATATATATATATATATATATATATATATATATGAAATATATTTATATATGAAATTTTTATCACAATATGATTTATATAGGTTACAATCATGAAGCTACAAATGTCGCTTAATATTAAATTCACGCTACCCGGGAATATCTCCGAGTGGGTATGTCTACTGGAGTCACTGAATAGGTTTCTGTGTCAAGGGTCTGTGTCCTGACGATACCAATTCATTTATCACTTTTATATAAATTTCCTTCGGCGACAATTCTCCAACGAGATATTCCTGAGGTAGCGTGAATTTGATATTAGGCGACATTTGTAGCTTCATGATTATATATATATATATATATATATATATATATATATATATATATATATATATATATATATATATATACATATATATATACATACATTACATTACTGTGTATAATTTTCTATCAAAGCCTGATTCGAAAAGCTGGCTGACTCAGGAAAAGATCGAGCAAAAAGATAACAGTCAATCAAGTTGAACTCGCTAGAAAAAAAAAGCATTCAAATTACATTGTGATTTTCATCCCATGTCACAAGGAACTTTGGATGTTCCTCACTGCATGATGTCATTTGATTTTCAGTTTCAACTTTAATTATAACCATTTTTATTATTTTTTAATCTAATTTTGAAATGAAGTCAGCAGTTCTATTACTGTTATATCCAATGATGCAAACTCTAGAAATATCTATTTAAGCGTAATAATAATCTCAGTATCTAAAGATGTGTTTATACGCAAGAACAGACTTCAACATGCACAGCAATACTCACAACAAAATATTTGTTATTTAATATTCAGATATATTATTACCAAAAATACAGATTGGTGGAAACTGATGTATTTATACGCAACAGAAACATCAAAGCACTGTACTATATACTTCAAAGCTAAGATAGATCTCAAAGTATTTATGAGCAATAGCAGATATCCAAGTACTAAACTGTACTTAATTGTACTGGTAGATAGATATCAATGTATTTACAGGTACGGTAATCACAATTATCAAAGTATTCTCAGTACAGGGTGCACATGTCTACACGTCAAGCCTGGCCTATTTGTCTACCTGTATTTAACCTGAAGATCCAGACTCCCTCCCGCTATCCTAGACACTCAATCCCTCCCCCCTCCTCCACTCCTTCAGAGAGATATGAAGAGGACCTTTGGAGATCCCACTCCCCACCCTCCCTACCCCTAAGACAGCAGACACTCAAAACTCCCTTTTTTATCAGCGTTTTGTGTCAGTTATTGTGTTCCGGAGGGGTCGGGGTGGAGAGGACTATGGAAGAGAATACAAGGATGAGGCAAGACTACCTCCTCCTCCTCCTCCTTCGCCCTTTCCTTTTACTCTTTCCCTTCTTCCTCGTTCTCCTCTACCTCTTGCTCGACTCCCTCCGACTCCTCATTCTGCCCCTCTTTTCTTTCTTTTATCTCCTCCCCTCCCCCTCTTACTTCTCCCTCTCTCGTTTCGCTTCTACCTTATTCTTTCTCTCCATTTTTTCTTCCTCCACTTCTTTCTCTTCTACACCTACTTTTTTCTGCCTCTTCTTCCTCCTCCGCCTCCTCCTCATCCTCCACCTTTTGCATCCTTTTCTCCTTCTTCCTACTTCACCTAAATCTTCTTCTCTTCTGGACCCTTTTATTCTCCTTCCTATCTTCTTCGCCTTCTCCCTTGTCTTCTTCACCATTTTCTCCCTTCCATCTCTTTTTTCTGCTTCTGCTTCTTCTTCTTCTTCATCTCAATCCTTTTCTCCTTCCAACCATCTTCTTCTTCTTGCCTCACCTTCCCCCCTTGTCTTTTTCCTGCTTCACCTTCTCCCTTGTCTTCTTCTTCTTCTTCTTCTTCTTCTTCTGCCGCCGCTGCTTTACCTGATGCCCTTCTTCTTCTCAATCCTTTTCTCTTTCCACCCTTCTTCCTCCTCTTCTTCTTCTTCTTCTCAATCCTTTTCTCTTTCCACCCTTCTTCCTCCTCTTCTTCTTCTTCTTCTCAATCCTTCTCTTTCCAACCTTCTTCTTCTTCTTCTCAATTCTTCTCTTTCCAACCTTCTTCTTCTTCTTCTTCTTCTCAATCCTTTTCTCTTTCCAACCTCCTCTTCTTCTTCTTGCTTCACGTTTGCCCTTGTCTTCGTCCTGCTTCACCTTCTTCTTCTTCTTCTTCTTCTTCTTCTTCTTCTTCTTCTTCTGCCGCCGCTGCTTCACCCGATGCCCATTGTCTTGGTGTGCCATGTGGGTGGCAGGAATTTTGATGTGCCGACGATATCGCTACGAAACTGACATTTACGTCTCCCCGAAACCCCATAGCTACTGCCTATCCAAACCCTTCCCCCTCCCCCTACTCCCCTCCCCTCCCCTCCACCGCCCACTAACCCCTCCTGACCCCTAAAAGCTGGAGATGACCACCTCAGCTTCTACACTTTCTGGAATTTACGACGGCGCTGATAAAAGGTAACCTGAAGACGGGGGTTGGTCTGCAGGGCGCCGCCCCTACACGCCTCTGCGTTTGAGGAAATATAAAATTGAGTTTGTAATAATAATAATAATAATAAAAATAATAATAATAATAATAATAATAATAATAATAATAATGACAACTGAATAATTTATGATTTAGTTATAATAATAATAATAATAATAATAATAATAATAATAACCAAAAATTTTAATAGTCGTGATTATAGCAATAATAATAATAATAATAATAATAATAATAATAATAATAATAATAATAATATAATAATAATAATAACTGACATCAGCACGATTTAATAATAATAATAATAATAATAATAATAATAATAATAATAATAATAATAATAATAATAATAATAATAATACCTGCTGCAGCGCTACAGACACCAGCCTCATTACCGCCGCTTTCATTATCGTAGCGAGAACGGGAGCGTCCTACATAAATAAACAGCAACACGCATAAAGCGAGCATTAACAAGGAACGCCAACGGGAAAAATGAGCAATTAATCCTCTAACAGCTCTTGCACACTTCTGTGTCCCAGTAATTAAACCACCGGAGCAACGAGCAACCTGCAAAACTGAGAGAGAGAGAGAGAGAGAGAGAGAGAGAGAGAGAGAGAGAGAGAGAGGGTGGGGAACCGTCTTAATCGAACCAATGCAATACAGCCAAGAAAGCAAAGAAAGAGAGAGAGAGAGAGAGAGAGAGAGAGAGAGAGAGAGAGAGAGAGAGAGAGGGGAAACCCTTAATCGAACCAATGCAATAAGAAAGCTACAAAAGAGAGAGAGAAGAGAGAGAGAGAGAGAGAGAGAGAGAGGAACCGGCCCTTAAACGAAGCAATGCAATGAAGCCAAGAAAGCTACAGAGAGAGAGAGAGAGAGAGAGAGAGAGAGAGAGAGAGAGAGAGGGAGAGCCTACTTGCTTCTTGCTTTGAGACTTTGATTATCTACATGGAGAGAGGAATTCTTAATATAATTGCATTAGAGAGAGAGAGAGAGAGAGAGAGAGAGAGAGAGAGAGAGAGAGAGAGAGAGAGAGAGAGAGACCCACTTGCATTTATGCTCTGAGATCTGGATTACCTTCATGAAGAAAGGAATGCGAAGTAGCGTTTCTTAATATAAACTACTTTCAGCGAGAGAGAGAGAGAGAGAGAGAGAGAGAGAGAGAGAGAGAGAGAGAGAGAGAGAGCCACTTACTTTCTTGCGTAGAAGCGTATTTCTTAATTTAAAAATTAATTTCATTCAGATTTACGTATTTTGGAAAATATCTTGCCAAATTATCATTTTTTTCAAATTTCAATCAAACGATGTTTAGGGTAAAATGCTCTTTGCGAATGAAAGACTTATTAAGTTTATAAAGTAAATTTAACACCGAATCCCGGCAAATTGAAATAAATTTAACTCTCGATTTCAAATATTTAAAACAAAGTTTGAAAAAAAAATTACATACAGCAGAATACCTAAAAAATAGCCTTGAATTCCTATCTAAATAATTTTTCTAACACCTGAAAACCCCTGAACAAATCTATTCCATTATTTAACGCGAATTTCCGATAAAAAAAATGGGGATAGGGGACGTCGAACGGTGGAAAGGGGTGTTGGATGGGTGGGGGAAGGGAGGAGGGGGGGAGAGGGGGAGGAGGAGAGGAGTAGGGGAGCGTCCAGAAAGGGACAGGATGGAGTAATTAAAAGTTTATGAGAGGAATTTGGGTGTGAGGAAAATATAATCCAGACTAATGAAAGCCTAAGAGAACACGTTGCCTCATTATCAACCCAACTCCCACTGACATTCCCTCCCAGTGCACCGGAGAGAGAGAGAGAGAGAGAGAGAGAGAGAGAGAGAGAGAGAGAGAGAGAGAGAGAGAGAGAGAGAGAGGGAGCCTTTGCATCTGCAGTTTTATTAATGTTTATATGAGCCGCGTAATTAATGATATTTTTAAAAAGAAAGGAGATAAATTATATCTGACCACTTGGCCATTTTGCAAACTTAGAATGGAGGTAAATGTGAGGTACATAGTAAATGTATTGTGGAAGACACATATCAGACGATGCTTAATGATATCAACATAGAATTAAGGTATAAACATACACATACTTCTATATATATATATATATATATATATATATGTATGTATATTATATACAATATATATTATGAGTGTGTATATTTCTCTAACTGTAAACAATTTAATGCAACACGGAGTTCTTGGGCATCACCTTCCTGATTCACTGATAGCCATAAGGGCACCAATTCTGCATTATTTTTAAACTTCAACTTACACGGAAAGCGCCGTTCCGTCTGGTCCCATATTTTATGGGATACCCACTTAGAATCTGAATAAGCCGAGATGTCAGTCTGAGACTTCAGGAATACTAATTCATGACGCGAGGAAGCTAGAATACCCAATTCCGAATTAACGATGTATGTCAATACACTGCTTGCCCCGAGAACAAGGATGTATTTTATTCCACAGGGACTTGGCATGCCCATCAGGGATTTAAAACAACAGGAATGCCAATCAGAGATCTAAAACAACAGGGATGCCCATAAGAGATTTAAAGGAACAGAGATGCCCATCAGAGATTTAAGACAACACGGATGCCCATTAGTGACTTAGAACAACAATGATGCCCATCAGAGATTTAAAACAGCAGGGATGCCCATCATAGTTTCAAACAAGATGGATGCCCATCAGAAATTTAAGAAAATATGGATGCCCATCAGTGATTTAAAACAACAAGAATGCCCATCAGAGATTTAAAACAGCTGGGATGCCCATCAATGAACTGCAGAATAAACAATGTTCCCCTTGTGTTGCAAGGAAGATGGAAGCCTATTAAGGAACTGCAAGGAACATGGATGCCCACTTAGACAACTGCAAGGAACGGGATTCCTTATTTGCCCCAGAAGGATACTGAATGGCCCCCCCTCTAGAAAATAAGATATTAAACAGGAATGCCTCTAGAACAAGAGGCCTGGTCTCTAGAACACCTGGGATCTTGAGGAAATAGATTTATGGAATAAAGGGAGCCTATGTGCCATTCAAGGATTTGAAAGGTGAATCCACTACCCAGCCCTGCGTTCTCTGAAGGAGGAGGGAAGTGGAGGGGGTCTGAGGGACTGGGATCTCGCCTTCCCCCCCCCACAAGAACTTACAGAAACAAGAGCGCCTGTAACGAATTTAAAGGAGGGGTATTCCCATTACATGATATTCTAGGACTGGGATGTGCCACCCAATATTTTAAAAGATCAGGATATTTCTCAGTGCCTTCAAGATTGGCAAAAGGCTATCTCACAGAGAGAGAGAGAGAGAGAGAGAGAGAGAGAGAGAGAGAGAGAGAGAGAGAGAGAGAGAGAGAGAGAGAGAACATAAATTGTATAATATAAGCCAGAAAAGAAACGGCATGGATGTCCAGGATATAAACGCTTATCTATGAGGAATACGTTAACTCGGACACAAGCAGATAAAAATGCTAATTTCGGTCACGATATAAACAAGTAAAAAAATCCCCCGAAGTTTCTTCGGCGCAATCGATTTTTCCGTACAGCCGTTACGGCGTATAATCAAGTCCACCGAAAATAGATCTATCTTTCGGTGGTCTTCGTATAATGCTGTATGAGCCGTTGACCATGAAACTTTAACCACTTCCCGGTGGTGGCCTATCCTATATCGTTGCCAGAAGCACGATTATGGCTAACATTAACCTTAAATAAAATACAAAAAACTACTGAGGATAGAGGCCTGCAATTTGGTATGTTTGATGATTGGAGGGTGGATGATCAACATACCAATTCACAGCCCTTTAGCCTCAGTAGGTTTTAAGACAAAGCCGGCATAATAATTTTCTTTTGCAGAAAACTAAAAGTGAAGATTCCTCATAAAATATTTCCCAAAGACCACTGATATGATTAAGTAGTGAACGACGAATGGATCAACTACTATTGGCCATCCAGCTACAAATAATTATATCAACACAAAAAAAAAAGGAGTAAAATCAAGAGGCGAGGAAAACCGACGGAATATAAACGAAAATCACACTAAACGGAGTGCGAATGAACGATTTCACATACAAAGTCGTCCTAATTACGTCCTCATAAAACGCAAAGTAGGAATCCGCCGATTAAACCCCTATCTTCCGCATCACCCATTATCTAAATGGGGTATTCTACCGGCTCTTAAAAAAAAGACCGTCTATTCTCGAGGAGAAACCTGAAAATCACGTGACCAACGGAACGCCACGTTCGAGAGGGCTCGTGAATTTCTCCAATGAAGCCAATTCCAAATTGAATTCGGATGGGAAGAGGAAGGCGAGATGGGGAGGGAAAGGGAAGGTGAAGGTGGGAGGGAGGGGGGTTGAAAAACAGCCGAAGATGGTTCCATCCTTTGGCACGTGAATCAAAATATAAGTTAGCGGGAAAATGGCCAACGCTTCCTTTCAAGAAGCTGTAGCAGCGGCGGCAGCCGCCAGCTGCGAATCTTGATGCCATGTTTTCTACCTCACGGAGCATTTCGGGAGGAGGAGGAGGGGAGGAGGAGGAGTATGGGGAGTCCCCGGAACCAAAGGGCCTGGTACTAATCCTTTATGCGCCTCATCGCCATTGAGGCGAAAAAGCTTCTTCTTGTGCCACCCTTAATCCTACATTCCTCCCACTCTTTTATATCTGAGGGAATGGCTTTATTCGGACGACCTTCATTGTATATGTGTTCCTCCTCCTCCTCCTCCTCCTCCACGGGTCTCTCCTTGTCCTTCTTCGTCCTGTTTTCTCAAGCCCTTGGTCTACATTTCCACATGCTATTCGTCCTCTAAATCGAGAGATTACTACTACTGCTGCTATTAGTGCGACTACTAAGGGCTCCTTTGAACGTGTAACCTATGACTTGTAATTCTACATCGGTGACTGTGACATCAATGACAATCTCCGAAGTATCAAGGAGTTCCTCACTTATTATTCAGTGACCAAGATATACCCTCAATGAACATCAAGAAGTCCGCGTCCTTCTTACCATGCGCTTACAGAATTTGGAATTTTCTGCATTCGTGTATGTTCCCTCGATCTTAAACCAGCCTATTTATGGTGGTGAGTCTGCCGAGGGATGGCGTTGATGATGTTCGTAATGTACAGACAATTTGATGAAACAGACAAAACAGAATATTGAATATAGGCCAAAGGCCAAGCGCTGTGACCTATGAGGTCATTCAGTGCTGAAAGGGAAATTGAGAGTAAAAAGGTCTGAAAGGCGTAACAGGAGGAAAATCTCGCAGTTTCACTACGAAACATTTGCTAGGAGAGGGTGGACAACAAGACGGAAGAAAGAGAATATGAATGGAGGTACAGTAAAAGGAATGAAAGGGGTTGCAGCTAGGGGCCGAAGGGACGCTACAAAGAACCTTAAGTAATGCCTACAGTGCACCGCGTGAGGTGCGCTGCCGGCACTATTCCCCCAACAATCTGGTAAGTCCAATGAATGAAGCGTCATTTGAAAGACTCAACAAATAGTTTTGAAAATCCAGCTCCAAAGAAGAGGGACAAAAGTAACATTAGCAATTAAAAGCCATAAGAAAATCTAAGACATTTTCTGCCGGTTGAGAAACAAGTCAATGATGAAGTAGAACATCCATATAAGCTTTAAGTCATAACTGAATATAAAATGGCCATGTCTAGAATTCTCGACGTTTTCTTTCTATTGTGAATTTTAAAACACGAGTTCAATTAATTTTCTTTGACCATTGGGCATATCTCTATCAAAATGCCACCATTAACTATTAAATCAATTTGTTGTATTAATAATAATAATAATAATAATAATAATAATAATAATAATTATAATAATAATAATTATAATAATAATAATACGCATGTGACAACAATTCGAAAAACGATTCGATCCTTGACTTTGAAGATATATCAAAATACGACCATTAACTACTATATCAAGTTGTATTAATACAATAATAATAATAATAATAATAATAATAATAATAATAATAATAATAATACACAATACCACAACCATCACCACCAAACCACTTAACAAAAATAATCTTCGTCATCCGACTCACGTGACCTGCTGACGTAGATCCTAATGACCTATTCCCTACCCCAACAACCTACCCACCCCCTACAACCAATTCCCTACCCCAACACCCCCACCCTCCGCCACGACATCCTTCTCTGGCCCCCCAACCCCTTAACCAACATCTCCCAACCCTCTCTACCCTTGTACATTTTTTCTCCAGCTCTCTCTCTCTCTCTCTCTCAAACTCCTCCTTCGGCTATTCTACTACTACTACTACTACCACCACCCCGCCCCCCACCCACGGGGGGGCACCATACCCTGGAGGACCACTCGTACAAACACTCGAGAGCAGCGTTAAATCGATCCATGTGAAACAGAGACACGAAATGAGACAGACCAGGCATCGACGCCCAACAAAGAGAACAAAACCTTGCGGGGGGGGGGGATTTCAAGGTTTTGGGAGGGGGAGGGAGGGAAGGGGGAGGGGATAGTGTGTCGAGGAGGGGGGGGGAGGAAAGGTAGGGAAATTTTAGTACTGAAGAAGCACAGGGATACAATCAAATGTAAGAGTGATTATAAGCATATGTGCGCATCTGCGCATGCGCTTGAATTGAAACGATATTTGCCTGTAAATGAAAAGACCAATATTGTACTTGATGTTCCTTCAGTATACAAAAATAAAGTAAGAAAATTATAAAAAGGGACAACAGACTAAATCTTAATACATATCATAATATTCACAGATATTCTGATATTCTACAAAGGTAACCTGTCAATTATTGTATACCTGGCTCAGTGTTCAAGTCACTGGAAGGATATATTTTGTACCAAATAAAACACTGGCAAATATCTTTACAAAGCAAAATACGTTAACATGACAGTAAATTTACCTTGTCGAATCACATACACGTAATACACACCAACATATCAAAGTGCTACACACACATTAACAAACACACCTTAGAATTGCATGTACAACGACCCAAATAAAAAACACCTATCCGCTAGGATGCTACACAAATATACCCTAATCAAACGGGCTACACGTACACCCTAATGCTCACACCGGCGTTACACGCATTCACATATCTGCAGATGGCACTAATCGCACCTAAAAGAAAAAGCAAACACACTACGGTGCTAAACACCCACACCAATACACACACATACCCACTAGGCGCTACACAAACACCCACTCACACCTACACACACACACATACACACTCCGGCGCTACACACCTACATCCAAATACACACAAGCGTCCACACCAGCTCACACTTACACAGGCCGCCGCTATACACACACACACACACACACACACCAACATACACACATACACACGAACATATCCACATCAACACCAACACACACATAAGCATACTACTGCGCTACACATCCACACCTACACACACATCCACACCAACACACATACACACGAACTTATCCACACCCACACCAACACACATATACACACTACTGCGCTACACACCCACACCCAACACCAAAACACACTACTGTGCTACACACCCACACCAACACACACACGAACATATCCACACCCTACACCAACACACATATACCCACACTACTGCGCTACACACCCACACCCAAACACCAAAACACACTACTGTGCTACACACCCACACCCACCCACAACAAAACACACACACACACAAACACACATCACGCACAAAACACGGCGCTGAACACGCAGAGAAAGGCAAGATCATCACAAAAGCACAACTCCATTGAGGCAAGCGAATAGAAGAAGAAGAAGAAGAAGAAGAAGAAGAAGAAGAAGAAGAAGGGAGAGCCGAGAGTTTGCCATCGCATCGAACTACTACTACTGCCGTTGCTGCCCCGCTGCTATAGAGACTGAACGCTACTACCGTACTGCGCCGGCCAAAGAGGTTATCGTCTTTAATATTGCTTTCGCCGTATTTACTATGGCGAAGGCACTACCTGGAAATTATTTCCCCCGCACAGACTCCGAGGAAGGGGAAAATTCCGAGATTAATTACGTTTATTAAGGGAAAAAACTAAAAGAATAAAAAAAAAAAAAGAGTACGCTGGGCAGAAGGGCAAGGCAGGGGAATGTTTTTCGTCCCAGTGGGCTTGTCTTGAAAACGGACAGTTCTGATGAATAGGTTCTTGTAAATAAAATACAAAATATTTTATGGAAACTATATTTTAGCCATGCATGTCTTTCCAGTCCTTGCAATGAAATAAATACACGAATAAGTAAAAAAATAAATATATATGAACACACACACACACAACACACACACACACACACACATATATACATATATATATATATATATATATATATATATATATATATATATATATATATATATGTGTGTGTGTGTGTGTATGTATATATATATATTATATAGAAACCACATGTAAAGAGAGCAAAACCAATGTGGTAATGAAATATAATGTAATATTGAAATCTTTAGGTGAAAATAAAACCCAAAGTTGAAATATCCCAATTAAGTACGAATAAAAGATAAGACTTCAACAGGCCGTGTGGTTTAATGCGCGTCACTGTAGTCCTGAGTTCTTGTCTTCCGTGGTTCGAGCCCACGAGACGACGAACTTATTATCAACTAAAAAATTCCCCTTCGGGTAACATATGTGAAAATATATTTATTTCCGAGGTAGAGCGAATTAGATACTAAAGGACATTTGTAGCTTAATGCTTGTATATGAATCACGGTGAAGTGATAAATTTTATTCATATATATATATATATATATATATATATATATATATATATATATACTATATATATATATATATATATAATCACTTCATCCACCATCCTCCATCATACCTCACCTCGTCCACGCTAGATATACTTCATGCCTTCATTCTAATAAATTTCAGTCAGTTTTTATAAGACTGGCCTTGGCAAATGAAGTATGAAGCAAAGGCAATCAGTGAATAATATTCATAACTCGCTGCGACCAGACGCCGCTGACGTCATACTCATCCACTTAACTATTTACTGAGTTGCCATGGTAAAATATACTGACGTCTATGAGAGAGACAACATAAGAAAAAAATATGTGTAAAATATACTGACGTTTATGAGAGGGACAATGCAAGACTGAAAAAAATGAGTGTCCTTTAGATTACAAGAGAATTCAATAACAGATAAATACTAAGTCGATGACAGAATTGGTTTAAGCTTGAGATAAATACAGACCTAAATTTACAAGATCAGGGTTATTATCGTATGACAACAGTACAACCACAATATTATTCGTAAAATAAAATTATCTGAACTTACGATTGTGGAACGGATGAAAATACCAGTTGAGCACGACAAAGAGAATTAAGGAAAAGAACAAACAAATAAAAAATGCGCAATCGCGTTTTCTGTACAGACGCTACAGTGTATAATAAAGGCCACCGAAAATAGATCTATCTTTCGGTGGTCTCGGTATAAAACTGTATGAGCCGCGTCCCATGAAACCTGACCACGGCCCGGTGGTGGCCTATCATATATCGTTGCCAGAAGCACGATTATGGCTAACTTATCCTTAAAATAAAATTAAAACTACTGAGGCTAGAGGGCTGCAATTTGGTATGTTTGATGATTGGAGGGTGGATGATCAACGTACCCATTTGCAGCCCTCTAGCCTCAGTAGTTTTTAAGATCTGAGGGCAGACAGAAAAAGTGCGGACGGACAGACAAAGCCGGCACAATAGTTTTCTTTTACAGAAAACTAAAAACTGACACAGATTGCATTTACGACTGTGGAACGAATAAAACTACCAAATAAGCAAGGCTAAGAAAATAAAGAAGAACAAAAAAACCGAAGCATCATGAATAAATGTACGACCAATTAAGCAAGGCAAAGAAAATAAACAGAAACAGCGGTACACGAACGGGGGCACAAGCAATAACAATACGAATACCTTGGTGAGGAGGTCACAGTAAAATATGGTTAATCCAAATACAAGCTGATAATGGTTTGAGAGGTAAGAGCCAAGAAAACCAGTAAGAGAACAATTTTGAGAAAAAGAAGGGAATAAAGAGACAGCAAATTTATGGAAAGAAATGTGCGAAAAATGGGAAACGGGAGAAATAGAAACTGGACAAAAAGGAAAATCGAAAGGTTAAGAGAGACAAGAATAATAACAGAACGGTCAATGAGAAAACAATCAATCGACCTCAGCAATGCAGCAGTAAATCTAACCACTGTGAGAATACCACGTAATTTATGATATCCTAAAATAAAATAAATTTGTTTATCAAACCTAACTAATATAAGAATACCACATTTATTGATAAAATCCTAAAATAAACTGGTTTATCTCTAAGTGCAGATAACTCAAATTAAGTGGCCAAATTACAGAAAAAAATCTTGATATGATCAAGCAATAAATTCATCAACTTCACAACAAACGCAAGTAACAAAACTCTATCTTCACAACCGCAGGCCAAAACGAGCCACCCAAGAACTCAGTTAGAGAAGGCAGCAAGACCTCCCCCTGGGGGAAAGCAAGGTGGCCCTCCAGTGCCAGAGGAACTGGAGTGCCTTATAGCATCAAGACAAGTCGCTGGCGAAGAAAAAGGGAAGAAATGAGACACGAGAAGTGGGCGACAGAGAAAGAGAGAAGGAGAGGAGAATAAGAAGCTCAACGCTACCCCAGTCCCCACCTACCCACCCACCTATACCTACCGACCTATACCTACCGACCGACCGACCGACAGTATCACCAAGCGTCGCAGTACAGGGTTCTTGAGGTTTGGGTGAGAGAGCCCTGAAGAGGGGCGGTTCAAGGAAGACGTCTTTATACCGGCGTCGAGAGTTCCAGGAACCCCTCGAGACGTACACGAACCACCCACACCCCCCTCCACCTCCGAAAAAGCCACCTTCCTCCTCCTCCTCTTCATCCTCCTCCTCCTCCTCCTCTTCCTCCCAACCAACACCTTCCCTTTTTTTTTTCTCGACCACTTACAGCATTCAAAACATCTCGGCGGTGGGCGGCGACACGTACAGACACGCCCAGACGTGTAGCATCAGCAGCTATAGCAGACAAACAAAAAACGGAAGGAGAAAAAAAAAATAGGTGGCCCTCGATGTTGTCTAGTAAGAAAGGGCCTTAGCTAACGCCACATATGAGGGTCTCTTTGGGAAAAGGTAGACCACCACCTCCTCCTCCTCCTCCTCCTCCTCCTCCTCCTCCTCTCTCTCTCTAAGAGCCACTCATAAAAAAGATACTTTTGACTCCGTGCGTCGGGGAAGGTCTAGCAGGACATCTAATTATTCAAGGGTGGCCTTCGTCAGCGTCTTGAGAATCCTCCTGAGTGCATTTTGTCGTCGTGGGGCCCCGACGGGAGCAAAGCCACTCGAGGAGGGACTTTCCGGGAAAGCCAGAGGCATGAACAACGTCTTCAGAAAAATCTGAGACGTCGGCAAAGTCAGGTTCCTTTACGTAAAAAACCGGGGGAAGGTAATTCCTCTCCGCCATCTTACCTCGAGAACTCTGCCTCCACGCAATGGCCTCGAAAACGAACGTAGGCTTACCTGCAAGAAGAGAGAAAATGAGTTAGTCAACAGAGAATAAACCACTTTTCCATATGAGTTAAGTTATATTTTTTAATTGCTTAATTACCCAAGAATTTAATTAAATTTCCTTCCAAATTCAAGTCCGCATATACTTAGTAAGTTTATTTTTTTTACTGTCGACAGATAGTTATTTTAGTCTGTCAATCATTTTCAAGGGAACATCCCCGTTCCACCTAATGGAAAAAAAATACGTAAACGCGATTAGTTCTGGATACAAAAAAGGAAGAACAAAAACTTGCAGAATAATACGGAGAACAACATAACTACCATATATTGAAAGTAAAGAGAACAACTACCATAAAGGAAGACAAACAAATAACCACATATATTAAAGCAACGAGAACAACTGAAATACAAAAAGATAAACAAATAACCAAATATACGAAAGTAAAGGGAACAACAAATAAAATGCAGAAAGACGAACAAATAACCAAATATACGAAAGCAAAGAGAACAACAACTAAAGATAAACAAATAATCACCGTAAGCTATCATAAACAGCAACGGCAAATTGGAGTGCCATTTCACGCAGTCAATAAAAAAAAAGAGGGGGGGTTACCGCTCGCCCAAAAACCCATCTCGGCCGTATTCACAGTCCGGATAAGCACCGAGAGCTTACTCGCTGGACCGATGAGTCGTCAACCCGAGTCCCGATGGTCGTAAAGGTTCGTCTAATCGAACACTCAGTGCCGGACGAGCGAAACAAACACATGCACAAGCACACACATACGGACGGTCACTAACAGCATCCGCAGGCGTGGGTAAAGCCACGCCCAGGAACGTTCGTTTTAGTCGAATATTAAGAGTATTACTTTACATCGTGTCCAGGAAATTAACAAACATATATTCGCATTATATATAATATATATATATATATATATATATATATATATATATGTATATATATATGTTTATATATATATATATATATATATATATATATATATATATATGTGTATGTGTGTGTGTATGTGTATATATATATATGTTTATGTTTATGTATATGTGTATATATATATATATATATATATATATATATATATATATATATATATATATATATATATATATATATATATAAACATTCACCTCACCTGAAACTTTACCCATTCTCTGCGACAAAACGCAACAGAGAGAGAGAGAGAGAGAGAGAGAGAGAGAGAGAGAGAGAGAGAGAGAGAGAGAGAACTGCAGTTCTCTCTCTTAATATTAATAAGAGGATATAACAATAATTAATGAGGATCTTTGAAACTTCTGTTGTGGAAATAGTTCCACCTCTTGTCTGTAAAAAAAAATCGGTTAAACGGTCGTACACTTGATTACTAAATATGTATGAATATGTATACAAGACATATTCACGTACAATACTGAAAGTCACCTTACTTAACTCCATGTATACAATGAAGTCACGTTTTAGTTACATACGTCACACCCAGCCACCTGGCTTTAATTAAGTTTCCAATAGTTACGTAAAAATATTAGTATCCATATACATATACATGTGTGTATATGTGTACATATACTGTATATACATATACACAAAAGTTTGATGTACAATGTTCTTATACGAACAAACAGCAATGACCCTCTCATGTTATTTTCAAGCTACGTAATATTCTCTAGCACACACAAACGCATCTCTCTCTCTCTCTCTCTCTCTCTCTCTCCTCTCTCCCCTAAACCACCTCCTCTTGATATGCTCGTCGTGATGCCCTCACTAACTTTAAACAACTTGGGAATTGGTTCTAACTTGGCCTTAGGATCGCGAAGACCCGATACTAAAAGCCTCCATAATCCCCTTTGGTGTAAGCTCCTTTCCAAACCTCTCCAGCATATATATGTATATATATATATATATATATGTATATATATATATATATATATATATATATATATACATACATACATACACACACATATATATATTTATATATACAAATACATGTATATATAATATACATATAGATTTATTTATATATACATATACACATGCATACACAAACCTTCGTCTTGAAAGAAATCAAACACTCATATGTATAACCAAGCAAACATCCAGAAAACCGACATACAGAGAGAGAGAGAGAGAGAGAGAGAGAGAGAGAGAGAGAGAGAGAGAGAGAGAGAGAGAGAGAGAGAAGCAGCGAAAAGCAACGACGGCCAAGTTAAAAAGTATTTCTCCTCTCCCAGGCAATATTTAAAGGCAACATCTTGCCACCATGAACCAACCAGGTGGTGGCAGCGGTGGTGATAGCAGCAGTGCCACTCTCGTTCCTAATGGAGGGGAGGGGGAGGGGAGGGGGGAATGAAGATGGAGGGAATGGGTAAGGGGAAGGGAGAGAGGGTGGGAAGGCCAGCAAACTTTGTAGTAGGCGTTCGCCTGATGTATCTGTGTAGCAGATTGGCTACCAAGTCAACCAGTTACACAAGAGAAGGGCAAGATACACGAGAGAGAGAGAGAGAGAGAGAGAGAGAGAGAGAGAGAGAGAGAGAGAGAGAGAGAGAGAGAGAGAGAGGGGTGGGGTGGCATTTCTGATGAGAAAAATATCCCGGTAAGACATTTCCTACTTCTGCTTTCTCAAACCATACTTTATCAACGTCATATAACCTTTAACATTATATCTGTTTTCCGTGGAAGAAAGCGAGATTTCAAAATTCAGAGAGAGAGAGAGAGAGAGAGAGAGAGAGAGAGAGGAGAGAGAGAGAGAGAGAGAGAGAGAGAGAGAGAGGGGATTGATAACAACAATATCCCTGCAAGACATCTCATTCTCCTACATTCTTACACCATATTACATTAATGTCATGGAACCTTTAACATCATAACTATTTTCCGGAGGAGGGAGTGACTCTTAAAAATTCTGAGAGAGAGAGAGAGAGAGAGAGAGAGAGAGAGAGAGAGAGAGAGAGAGAGAGAGAGAGAGAGAGCACTTCTGATGCGAACAATATCTTCTGTATTCTCAAACTGTACTGTATTAATGTCATGGAACCTTTGACATTTTAACTATTTCCCAGGGGTGAGAGAGAGAGAGAGAGAGAGAGAGAGAGAGAGAGAGAGAGAGAGAGAGAGAGAGAGAGAGAGGGCCGCAGATGCAGGAGGGTCACAAAGTGAAGAGATAAGTAGGAAGCAACTTTCATCCCTCTGCAACCCAGATGCGCTGGGACAAATAACCCTCGACCTGGCAAGATGTATATCGCTAATCTCTTCCATTTCGTCCCAGTCGCCTGGGATTACCAGCCAATAGATTACAACCTCGTACGCCGAGGCCCCAGCTCCTCCACAGCATGCGCACATACATACATACATACATATACACACACACATACGAATAGACACAATTTTTATCTGCAAGTGAGGCCTACTTCCGATTCTGTTTCTTGTCGAGTATATTTTCTTATCAATCTTCTCAAAAACGACTAAAATCAGATATATATACATATGTATATATATATATATATATATATACACACATACATACATAAGGTGTCAAAAAGTAAGCACATCGTTTCAAAATGTGAAATTGTATATTTTTTCAGTAAATCAGGGAAAACCTAGCATGAAAATTAATGACAGGAAATGTGTGTGTGTGTGTGTGTTTATGAGAGAGAGAGAGAGAGAGAGAGAGAGAGAGAGAGAGAGAGAGAGAGAGAGAGAGAGAGAGAGAGAATACGGCCTTATAGCCACGGCGCTATGAACCTAATTAGGCAAAATATGCAAAAACACAAATTTCCCCATTTTGAGCGAGTACACATTCAACCAAAAAGGACCTTTCTTAGGAGGGATAAAAATCACAAAAGCAAAAATTTCCAGCCGGCATCACCTGCCACCGACGCCCCCCATAATAAAGCCTCCTGCTGGTGAACGGAAGAACAAAACGCAACGGCGCTTAAGCCTGAGATAAAAAAAAAAAAATGAATAACTAAGGGAAAAAAACATCTCCGCCCTATACAGCGACTCTGTAGGACCTTTGCAGTTTTCAAAGGAACCTTCGTTAATTAGCAAAGACCAAGACTATATACAAAATGTGAGGAAAGATGAGGAGGTGTATTCAAGACAGTCTCCTCCTCCTCCTCCTTTCCTTCCTTCACCCTCATTGCCTTGCATTCATTAACTTCCTTCTAGAACACATACGGCCGTCCCCCAACCCCCTCCCCACCTCACCCCAAAAACCCTTTATCACCTCGACTAAACCTTTCAAAACACCTTCCATACAGTTTTATTTTTTTTAAATTCCTTTTAAAAAAACATTTCCGAGGTTCCGAATAATAAATTTGGTCTTCACTTTTAAAAATCTACTGAAATCATAGTAATAATAAAAATATCGACAACGAATAATTAAAAACATTGACAACATTACACAGACAGCTTAGAAAATATTAAAAACATTGACAATATCATAAAGACTGCTTAGAAAATATTAAAAGCACTGAAAATATCATACAGACTGCTTAGAAAATATCAAGAGCATTGACAGCATCATAAATAGTGCTTAGAAAATATTAAAAACACTGACAATATCATAAAGACTGCTTAGAAAATATGGAAAAGCAAAGACTGTATTATAAAGACTACTTAGAAAATACAAAAAAACAATAACAATATTATAAAGACTGTTTATAAAATAAAATTATTAAAAACATTGACAATATCATAAAGACTGCTTAGAAAATATTAACAACTTTGACAACAACATGAAGACTGCTTAGAAAATATTACAAACTGACAATATCATAAAGACTGTTTAGAAAATCTTTGACAACAAAGACTTCTTAGAAAATATGAAAAAAATACATACAGACTGCAATACTATAAAGACTGACAATTTATAAAACACTAAAAAACACTGACAACATCATAAATACTAGTTAGAAAACTGACTTCGATCAATATACGGAAATCAGGGGCCGATGCGAGAGAGTGAATTTGGGCCATCAAACCCGACGTTAAAATATTTAATTAGTGACGCGTTTCAGCAAGAGCTTATTATCCTGTCTATAATAATATGCTGGGGCATGAATCATCCGCCTCCTCTCTCCCTTAACGCCGGCAGTATATCAATGACTTCATTATTGGCTAATGCACGCCAAGTAATCATCGTGACGGGGGCGTTCGATGGCATGAGAACGACGGAGTTCCACTCTCGTAAACTCTACGGAGTCTGCCATCCAAGTTTCACTTAAGAGGGCTCGCTCCCAAGTCGCCACGCTGATATTACAGTAATAACCAATCTGCATATTCCTCCACGTATATAACAAAATTGCTATTAGACTTTGCAAAATCTTACTCTTCATTTATACTATTTACACCGTAAAACTTCAACACGATTCTTATCCTTTGCTGGGGTTCCATTTCAATCATATTTTCACCATAAGAGTATATTCCTCGAATTAACTGACACAATTCTAAAATAATGTATTGGTTCAAAATTATTTTTCGCAATGGCTCAATCCTTAGTTTAAATTCTGAATAATAATTGTAAAAGTGGCCATTATATTTCTATTTGTATTGAAGTTTCACCTTATAAGAGAAAAAGGCGTGTTCCTTAATACTTGATATATATATATATTATATATATATATATATATATATATATATATATATATATATATTTATATATATATATATATATATATATATATATTATATATATATGTATATATATATATATATATATATATATATATATGTGTTATGTATATATATGTATATATATATATATATATTATATATATATTATATATATATGTATATATAAGTATGTGTGTGTAATTTTTCTTTCAAATTACATTATGCTCAATTACATGACGCATGTATACATACATAAATACATACGGTAAACACATATATATATGTATATATAAATATACACTATACATATATATGTATACACTTATGTATGACTCTTTTGTTTATACACAATATCAACTAATAAAAGTGAGAAAAAATACGAACATAAGAAATAAAACAAAGGCTGAGACATTTTCAAACACAGTCGTGTGACAGGCGCCGGGCTCACTTTCTTCGATTAACCAAATGAGCCTACCAGCTCCGTAGGCCTAAACCATACCTCAGTTATTAAGGCCTTCTCTCCTTCTCCTTCTCCTTATTCTCCCTCCTCCTAGGCCCTAGAGAAATCCGTTCTTATGAGAAATTCACTGTTTACTTTTATCAGAGATACAGTTGCTGAACTCAGGCCTATGGCTGCTAACACACACTGAATACACCCATTCTGGCGCAATTAGGCATAAAGATAACCTCTTAGGCCTAAGGTCATGGGGAAGATGGGGGAGGGAAGAGCACTTCAGCGCGCTCGCGCGCTATTATCAGTACAGATAATGCGTCTATTTTGGACGAATGATAAAGTTGACGAGCATATGGTCGAGACGAAGTCACGTGATCTCAGGCCTATAATAGACGTGGTATTTCAGGTCTTAAATACCCTGAAAACTCTTCTAATATCAAATACACCTACGAATTATTAATAATATTCGACAAAATCACCAACTTTACAGGAGGAAGGAATGAAAATTCCTAAACTATTAATGGACAAAGTAAGTAGCTCACGCCAGAATTTCGTGGTATATATCCGAGGCACGAAACAATTTTGACCGAAACCAGAATGATGTACAGCACTTGTAATACCTCTTCAAATATTTCATTTAACTTTACTGAAAAGCCACTCTCATCCCCACTGCTACAATAAATATTGTTATAAAAGTACCGGGCTGTGTCCCTGTAAACAAAATAAAAA
The DNA here is from genome assembly GCF_040412425.1 of Macrobrachium rosenbergii. NCBI lineage: Eukaryota > Metazoa > Arthropoda > Malacostraca > Decapoda > Palaemonidae > Macrobrachium > Macrobrachium rosenbergii. The sequence goes on along the minus strand of NC_089745.1, from coordinate 9,184,426 downwards.
TACTGTTCATGGTAATGATTATATTGTAAAGTGAAATTATTATTATTATTATTATTATTAAATAATAAATGTACATATACAGTAATATATGAAGAATTACATTTTTGTGATTATTAAAGTAATAATAATAATAATAATAATAATAAATAATAATAATAATTATTATAATAATTTATAATAATTTATTATTATTATTATTATTATTATTATTATCATCATCATCAAAAAGTATGAATGTTTAAATTACATTTCCTGTCGACGTAAATATTATTGCGTATTTTAACCCTCATTCCAGTGCTCACGATTATACCATCATCATTATAATTATTACTGCGATTACACAGAGAGGACCCCTATAATTCACACCAAAGAACTCCCAACCAAGCATCCCACGTAATAATTCATTCATCAGCTGTTCAACTTCCCAAAAGTCACATCGCTGGCCATCTAAATTGCATGACATGTAAATAGACAACAGGCAGGCCCGAAGCAGATACCCGATTATCATAATGGGAACGCTTAAACACTCTCTGTGTTTTAGCCTAATGCATTTTCGCATCAAATTTTCCAGAAGCAATGATATACCGCACCCTCTTGTGCATGCGGTGTTGCGATCTTGTGGGCCAACAGATTATACTATTAATTAGGTTGTCAATTACCAACAGATCCTGTTTGAGGAAATATGACACTTGCTATGATTAAAATACTGTACTAAACGATACAATATATTCAGTGTAAAGAAGCAATGATATATACACCTTCTTGTGCATGCGGTGTTGTCATCTTGTGAGTCGACAGATTATACTATTAATTAGTTTTTCAGTTACCAACAGATCCTGTTTGAGGAAATATGACACTTGCTATGATTAAAATGTACTAAACGATACAATATATTCAGTGTAAAGAAGCAATGATATATACACCTTGCGGTGTTGCCATCTTGAGAGTCGACAGATTAAAAATTAGGTTTTCAGTTACCAACAGATCCTGTTTGACTATGACACTTATA
>NC_089745.1:9160917-9178417 GCF_040412425.1 Macrobrachium rosenbergii | reverse complement strand
TGAAACAGCTTCTTTTTACAGAGCACCGACCCGGAAAATATTGGTTCGCATGAGAAAAAAAAAAAAAAAAAAAAATTCTTTTTTAAAATGGAAATTAATCCACGTACAAATCTTCTCACCAGCCTTCCGAGGCACGCATAGTAATTATCCCCATAATGAGCTATCGGTTTTCGATTGTACCCCCGGCCTCGTCCAAATGGAAGATTGGGATGCCAAATTCTGCTACATGCCCATTCCCTAACCAATCCCCCAACTCCTTGCTCTGATGATGCGAGTTGGCTAGGGACGTCAGTGATACAATGAGAGAGAGAGAGAGAGAGAGAAAGAGAGAGAGAGAGAGAGAGAGAGAGAGAGAGAGAGAGAGAGAGACCAAAAAAATTACTCAAACAAATAATTTATCGAAACGGGAAAAAGAAAATGTTCAACATCATATTAAGATATACTAAAGAAAAATTTTTATAATTTACTTTATATATATATATATATATATATATATATATATATATATATATATATATAATTATATATATATATATATATATATATATATATATATATATATATATATATATATATATATATATATATATATAACAACCTATATGATCTAAAATAAAAATTAAGCATATTTCAAATTATGCACGATATGAATGTCACCATCACATGAAAGGAAGCAACTAACAGAAAATCACAAATCAAGTAATTTAATTACATACGATTTCACAAGTCACCAACATAAAATATAACCATTTTGGAATCCGTTCGCCAGTGACAAAAAAAAAAAAAAAAAAAGAGAGAGAAGTTCACATTGTAAATATTTCCTTTACAAAAATGTAAAGCATACCGGTCCAATGGACGATTTCTGCAAGGTTAACAGTAATATTATTATTATTATACAGGGTCAATGATTAGTTATTACAAAGAACATGGTGTTAATTTGAAAGACGTAAAACATAAAGATAATAAGAAATACAGAAAGAAGAGAAGAGATCAGTTATTAGAAAGAAAAATTAATTTTAAAATATTAATATATCTTCTTTTTTCTTTTAACGTGCTTTTTATTCTATTTTGTATGGGGTAAGAAGATGCCTTCTTTTGAAGGACTTTTTGATTTTGGCTTTGGGTAGACCTTCTCGAAACATCGCTTAACCCCGGTACGTAAACATACCAGACCCAACGCCCTAGCAGAAAGTTATTGCGCAGGGTAAAGAAGTTCGAGACGTGAGATGTTTATTATGTTTTTTGGAAGGTGTTGTAGAAAGTGTGTGTATTTATATATTTTAAATATTATATATATATATATATATATATATATATATATATATATATATATATAAATGGGTAAATCGTTAAAATACAAGAATTATGACACGTGTCGGAGCAAAAAAAAAAAAAGGACAAAGAATTCATCGACGGAAAAAAAATCTTCTTAATGCGATTAAATCATACATAATTAACCAGAGCTGCTTTGGCCAGAACAAATAAAACAAAGTGTTAAATATTAAATCATACAGTAAGAACAACATTCTTTCCCTCATTACACCTGGTATACATTATGAGTTTCAGATACAACAAACAAATCATACTTTTTAATGTTCGTTTGAATGTGAGCTACAAAATGGCATTAAGTGAACTGTCTCAGAAGCATTATATATACGGTATATATATATATATATATATATATATATATATATATATATATATATATATATATGTATGTATTGTATGTATATGTATACGTGTATATATATACATATACATATGTATATATATATATGTGTGTGTATATTATGCATACATACATACATATATTATATATATATAATATATATACAAATACTGTACATATGTACATACATATTCAGTGTTTCAACATCTATACTTGAACTACGAGTGAAGGAATTACACTGCCCGTTCCTTCAGGCTCAAAATAAAAAAAAATAATAAAATCGACCTAGTATAAAATTCGACCCAACGAAAATAAGGCATAGTACAAGTATCCCATTCAAAATATGAAAACATGAAATCGACTTCCAACAAATGAACTACAGTAAGAGTAAACAACAATATTTAACACGATAAAATAGTCCCAAAACCTTTGGCAGAATAACTGACAAGTAAAGGGTGGATTTCAATTAGATAACGTAATAAAAAAAAAGGGGGGGGGGAAACTACTACAAAACTTGACACTTGAAAAAAGTTAACACTTCCTATCAAATTCAAAACTGACACCCTCGGATTGAGGCGATCAATTATAATTTGCAAATTTGTCCTTTAATATCAAAATAATCCATAATAATTAAATAACCACATAACCAACAAGCACAACAATAATAAATATCAATAAAATATATAGAGAGAATCCACTGGTCACTTTTTACCAGACACGTATGTAATTGTAAGAACCACAATGCCCTCTTAACTTATCTAATTCTTTACACAGACTTTTTGGATACACTTGTCACTGCAAAGCCTTAGATCCAAATGCAACGTGGCCTCGTTCTCATGATCTGGATGCGAGTTCGAATCCTGCTAAGGTCATCAGAATTACCTTATTTTCTCGCATGTGGATCTTAGGCTTTGTAGCGACAAAGCGTATCCAAAAAGTTGAAGAATCCGAGGAGTTAAAATGGTATTATTGTTCTAAAATTACATTAATAAAATATGTGTAGAGCCAACTAACTACACAATATGCAAGTCAGAGGAAGACCAGGTATGAAGAGAGATAAAACGCAAAAGAAATTGGTGAGATCTATTTTGGCGCTCTTTCTTTCGGGGAAAGTAGTTGCACGCTGAAATAGTTGGGTTGAAATTTATATTTAATAACGGCAGCAAAGATTAACTACCACACACACATATACCTTATATATATATATATATATATATATATATATATATATATATATATATATATATATATATATATATATATATATAATGAATTCGAGACGATATAAGAGAGCGCTATTGTTATTAAAATTATATTAATATAAAACATGCATAGATAAAACTGACTACGCAATAAGGAAGAGGAAATGATTAAGTTAGCGAAACCAGCGACGCTTGCCTACCAAACACACGGCGGTCCCACCATCGCCACTCCAGTTTCCCCCTCCCACCACTCTCAGACTTCTTGGGACAAGGCGGAGGGAAGGAAGGAAGGAAGTCCCGATAAATGTGAAATAGCACAGCGCGAAAAGGAGTCTCGAGCAATTATTGGAGGTGAAAATCCCGCTTCTTTATCTTTCGTCCGACTGAACCGACGTGACATTTTTTCGCGCTATTTCGCCATCTCGTCAATTTCCCGGCGAATTTGCCCGCGCTTATTCGTTCCGTCTCGCGCCGCTTTTATTCGGCCCGGGAAACATCTCCCCAAGACGAGACAAATCACCCGAAAGGCGATTTTTCTTTTTTTTTTTGAGGAAGATGAGACCACCAAGATCAGGAGGGTGAATAAATACGAAAAGGGGGGGGAGGGGTAAGCAAAAAAAAAATATATATAAAAACGAAAACGAGGGGAATCCAAGGGGGAAAAAAACGGCCATGAGGAAAAAATGAAATGACGGAAGAGGGAAGAAAGGAAGAATAAAACGACCCCGCGATGCGCCAGACATCCGAAGAGGACGGCAAAAATAAACAGGCAAAAACAAACTGTCAGTTCCCGATATCCGTCGCGAGGTTTTCTTCTTCTTCTTCTTCTTCTTCTCCTGCAGACCTGGGAAATCATTCAAGATACGACTAATAAGCTCTAAGTACTAGGATATGGGGAAGTGGATGTGAGGGGAGAGGGGCGTCTTAGAGGAAGGAAGGGGGAAGGGAAGGAGAGGAATAGCTTGGGGAGGGAAGGAGGATAAGGTCTTGGGAAGGGACTTGTCTTGGGAGGCAAGGGACTCAAGGTCCTGGGAGGCAAGGAAGGGGAGGACTAAGGCCTGGGGAGGGAGGAGACCTAAGGTCTGGGAGGGGAAGGACCAAGGTCTCTGGGGGGGGAAGGAAGGACTTAAGCAGCCTTGGGAGGGAAGGAGGACTAAGGTCTTGGGAGGGAAGGGGAGGACTAATGTCTTTGGGAGGGAAGGGGAGGGGAGGACTAAGGTCTTGGGAGGGAAGGGGAGGACTAAGGTCTTGGGGAGGAAAAGGGAAGGGTAGGACTAAAATGTTGTGGAGGGAAGGGGAAGGGGAGGACTAATGTCTTGAGGAGGGAAGGGGAGGAAAGTGGAAGGAGGACTAAGGTCTTGGGGAGGTAAGGGGAGAAAAGGGGAAAGGGAGGACTAAGGTCTTGAGGAGGGAAGGGGACGGGGAAGACTAAGGTCTTGAGGAGACAAGGGGAAGGGGAAGACTAAGATCTTGGGGAGGGAAGGGGAAGGGGAGGAAAGGAGAAGGAGAAGGACCAGATAAGAAAGCGGAAACGATATTAAGGAAGGAGAAGTGGCCGGGTAACGAGTCCTGGACGATGTCACTAAACAGACTTTCAGATAATTCGTTCTATTTACGTCTGTGAAGTGAGGCACAGAACGTCGTTATAATTACCTTCGATCCAGGTGAATGGTAAATAAGTCCTTTCTTTCTGTTTATCGCTCTCTTTTAACTTCGCTCTTTCGCCTCGCTTACCATCATTGCTTTTTTTCTCTTCCTCTAACTCGTTATACCTTCAGGAGAGGGAGAGATTATTCTACCAGGTGAAAATCATGTGTTGTTTATATAGATATATATATATATATATATATATATATATATATATATATATATATATATATATATATATATATAAAGTCATCAACATAACACTTCACCACCTGCATAGCTTTTCTCTCTCTCTCTCTCTCTCTCTCTCTCTCTTCTCTCTCTCTCTCTCTCCCCCAACATCGCTGCCGATAAAATAACGGTAGGTAATATAATAACCAACCACACGTCGGGCCCCAAAAGAGAGAGGGGGAGGAGGAGGTAGGCCTCTCCCGCCAACCAAACCCGGCCCCACCCCCCGACCGCCAAACCACCTCGGCATACTTTCCCACAGCGGCTGTATCTTCCCAAAGGAAGATAATGCATTAGGTCGACTTAATGCAGTTCCTCCCAGCTGCTCAGGGAGGCTCTGGCCACCTACATTATCCGACAACAACAGCAGGAAGAGAGAGAGAAGAAGGAGGCTCAAGAATATCATCAACATATGAAAGTCAGAGGAAGACCAGGTATACAGAGAGATACCACGTAACAGAAATTGGTGAGATCTTATTTTGGCGCTCTTTCGATTAAATAGTTGGACGTTGAAATACCTGTGCTGAAAATTTATTTAAGAATGACAGCAAAAGATGAACTAACATACACACATACGTTATACAAATATATATATATATATATATATATATATATATATATATATATATATATATATATATAAAAACGTGTGTGTGTGTGTGTGTGTGTGTGTGTAGTTAATCTTTTATGTTCATTCTTATATAAATTATCAACCCAAATATTTTAATGTGCAACTATTTTACCCGAAATAAGAGCGCCAAAATAAGATCTTTCCAATATGAGTATTTATATATACATACATATATATATAATATATATATATATATATATATATATATATATATATATATATATATATATATATATATATATATATGATTGAACATATATATATATATACATAATATATATATATATATATATATATATATATATATATATATATATATATATATATATTTCAAAGAAAACCTTATCCATATGAACAAAGAAAAACCTTTTATCAGGGCCAATGACTTGAAATTTAAGCTTCCAAAGAATATGGTGTTCATTTGAAAGAAGTCACAAAAGATAAGAGGAAATACAGAAAGGAGAGATCAGTTATGATAAAAGACCAAAAAATAAGATAAATTAAAAGATAAATATATAAAAATATAAATAACTTGGCAACTTTGAGGTTCTCATTGCAAAACAAAATGTGTGCGTATATCCAAATCGTGAACTGTTACAACAGTAAAAGAGGGTCGATACAGCTAATTCCATCACTAAGGACGTTACGTACCGTCTCGAAGCTAAGCCCAAGGCATACTCATCTATGGGCCAATGGTCACAAAGCCTGGCCCCGGATTGGATAAGGACACTAAATGAGAAGTTCACTACACAAAATAAAATATGTAGATACAAATTATGTTCTATTGATAATGTCAGAGAGAGAGAGAGAGAGAGAGAGAGAGAGAGAGAGAGAGAGAGAGAGAGAGAGAGCATACCTCGTCTAGAAAAGACTAAGTATGACATTTACCAATGAAAATCTCTACGCTTTATAAAGGGCAATATGGTTTCCATGGCGTCAATCTGTCACATCTTACTGAAGTCCAATAAACCTTCATCTTCTAGAGGACTTCACCCAAGGATTGTCTCCACCCAATTTCATCCAAAACTGTGCTTCCATTCTCAAGTTATTTTGGTGATAGCTTTTCCCAACTTCGCCAAAGGAACGCCAAAACTTCCAACCACACATAGATCTCCCCTCTTACCTCCCCTTACTCCTACCCCCCCTTTTACTCCCCTAAGGGAGTTTCATAATCTCCTTTGAGTCTCAGCTCATTCCAACACTTCCTTTGTGGGCTATCAAAGGGCAAAGACACATAGAAACACCAGAGGTATCAAACACACACACACACAAACAGCTATAATGAATCGCCTCCCATCCAATCCAGGTCTCTCTATCTCTCTCTCTCTCCTCCTCCTCTCTTCCTCTCTCTCTTCCCCTCCTCCTACTTCTTCTTCCTCCTCCTCCTCCTCCTCCTCCTCTTCCTCTTCTTCCCTCCTCCTCCCTCCTTCTCTCTCCTCTTCTTCCTCCTCCTCCTCCTCCTTTCTCCTCCTCCCTTCTTCCTCTTTCCTCCTCCTCCTCCTTTCCTCCCTCCTCTTCTTCTTCTTTCTTCTTCTTCTTCTTCCTTCCTCCTCTCCTCCTCCTCCCCTCTTCTTCTTCTTCTTCCTCCTCCCTTTCGTGCACCCTCCTCCCCCGGGGTCGGACCGCCGGGCCGCCGCGGACCGTAATTGGGCGATTACTCATGACCGTTTCTGACCGAGACGAGGAGGACGCTAAGCAACTCATCCGGGACATTTCCTAAATCATTTCTCGGTCGCTGTATTTCACTCGGCTTTCAATTTACGACAACCAGGAGACGTGACCACATAATTCTCCCGGCAAACCGCCTAGCAGCGCTACCCGTCTCCGCCCGCCCGCCCGCCCGCCCGCCCCCGCCCACACAACTAACAACTCAAGATTTTTGTTTCCCTTCGGACTGGTTGCTTGCTATTGTTGGGGGCATTAGGAAGAGGTTAATTTAGAATCAACACTGGTAATTAATACTCAATTAATTTTTACATAAAAAATATTAAGACTTTTCATGAACGTTATATTTGAGCATCGCATTTAGCATTCGACAAAGAAAGTTCCCCAATACATGTTGCGACAGAATTAATACTGTAAATAAATATAAATCCTTAAAACTAAGATACATAGCAATAAGTCCATCACAAGACTGAAAAAACGCAAGATTAAGTTATTCCAAAAATATAATTTCAAATTAAAACAATACAAATTGATTTTAAAAATTAACTAATTTATTACAAAAAATAAAATACCAAATTAAAACAATACAAAATTATAAAAAATAATTTATTAGAAAAATAAAATCCAAAATTTAAACAATATTATAAATATTGGACTCGATAGGTCCATAAAAAAATACACAAACACACAAAAAAACGAAAAAACACAAAAAGAAAAACAAGAAGCTCTATTCCAAATACCATCCCTTTTAAAGATTAAAAAAAAACCTGGAAGAGACGAAGAAAAAAAAAGATATCGGAGCTGTCAGTCACAGATATTAATCTCGGCCGAATAATAAATACGAAAGGGCAGCTAGAATCTCTTCGCCTACATTAGTTATGGCGCTTCCTATTAGTTCATCGGGGCATCAATCTCTTATGACCGATCGGGCATGTCGGGTATGATGGCTGTATGTTTTAACAAACACGCTGTTCGCTTACTGACCGCACGCACGCACAAACACATATATGAAAGCGAGAGCATATATAATGTTCTCTCTCTTTCGGTGGTACTGCAAGCACCATACGGCTTAAAAGTATTAATGCATGCAAGTGCAAGAAAGTGTGTGTATGTATGTATGTATGTATGTATGTATGTATATATAATATACATATATAAATAAATACATATATTTATATATACAGTGTATATATATATATAATATATATATATATATATATATATATATATATATATATATATATATATATATATATATATATTGTGTGTGTGCGAATCTTCACACAGCATGTATATGTAATATACATATATATACACGTGTGCATACATATACATGTATGAATACAAAATTAAGCCACAGGCGAAGAAATAATTTTATGGGCGTAGGTCCAGCCCATTAACGCTGTACAAAAATTTACTAACCCAAAACTTATCAAACTTGTCCTGTCCTCTCCTTGTCTATATATAATAAAAATAAAATTAATTTCCCTCTCTCTCTCTCTCTCTCTCTCTCTCTCTCTCTCTCTCTCTCTCTCTCTCTCTCCCTCCCCGGCGCTGATCTGTATCTAGTTTCACTAAGCCAGCCAAAGCCATGGGAAACTTTTATTAAGACATTCTATTCTTCCCAATGTTCTATGATAATCATCACGAGAGAGAGAGAGAGAGAGAGAGAGAGAGAGAGAGAGAGAGAGAGAGAGAGAGAGAGAGAGAGAGAGGAATTTAATGTTGCATTATTGTTGCTTTACGCCAGCACGGACTCTTGCTCTTCAGAGCAGCTTGAAACTGTGAATCAATCTCTCTCTCTCTCTCTCTCTCTCTCCACTCAGTTCATCCTCGCCCGGTATCCAATTCCCCCTTCTTAAGAGCTTACACCGTCGCACTTTGATCGTTCTTACAAAAGGGAAGAGAAGGAAGAAGGGAGGAAGATAAGAGGGGGAAGAAGGGAGGAAGATAAGAGGAAGATGAGGAAGACGATGAGGAGGAGGAGTAGTAGGAGATGATGTAAAGAAGACTATGTGGAGACAATGAGAATAGAATAAGAGAAATAAGAGGACGGGAATCTGCGAGGGAAAATGAGAACAGAATAAGGGAAATAAGGGAGGAGGAGGAGGAGGATGTAAAGACGACAATGTAAAGACAAAGAATATAGAATAAGAGAAATAGGAGGAGGGGAATCTGAGAAGGAAAATGAGAACAGAATAAGGGAAATAAGGGAGGAGGAGGAGGAGGAGGATGTAAAGAAGACAATATGAAGACAAAGAGAATAGAATCAGAGAAATAGGAGGAGGGGAACCTGAGAAGGAAAATGAGAACAGAACAAGGGAAATAAAGGAGGAAGATAAGAGGGAGGTGAGGAGGAGGAGGAGGAGGAGGAGGAGGAGGAGGAGGAGGAGGAGGAGGAGGAGGAGGAGGAGAGGCTGTAAAGAAGACTTTCGTTAAGAAAATGAGAATAGAATAAGAGAATTAGGGTGGGGAATCTGAGAAGGAAAATGAGAACAGAATAAGGGATTAAGAAGACGAGAATATGAGAAGGAAAGTGAGAAAAGAACAAGAGAAATGGGAAGATGAGAATATGAGGACAATGAGAACAGATTGAGAGAAATGGGGGAAGAGAATATGAGAAAGAAAATGAGAACAGAATAACAGTAACAGGAGGAAGAGATTATGAGAAGGGAAATGAGAATAAAATAAGAGAAGTAGAAGGAAGAGAATATGAGGAGGAAAATAAGAACAGTATAAGAGAGATAAGAGAAAAAGAATATGAGGACAATGATAACAGAGTACGAGAAATGGGAGGAAAAGAACACGAGGAGGAAAATGAGAACAGTATAAGAGAGACAGGAGAAGGAGAATATAAGGAAAATGAGAACAAAATAACAGAAACAGGAGGAAGAGAATAGAGGCCAATAAGAATGGAATAAAAGCAATAAGAGAAAGAGAATGTGAGAAGGAAAATGAGAACAGGATACGAGAAATAGGAGGAAGAGAATATGAGGAAGTGAGAATGTAATAAGAGAAATAAATCACAAAAACGAGGAGGATATGACGAGAGGAAAGTAAGGGAGGGGGAGGGGACATATCGGATGAGAAGAAAACGAAAACAAAAAAAGGAGAAAGTAAAAAAAAACAAGAAACTGGTAAAAGTAAATAAGAAGACCTTCAAAGCAAGGACAAGTATTCCGCTACTGTTCGAAACAAAAAAAAAAAAAAAAGAAAATAATAAATAAAATAAAGAAAAGAGGGGGAAAGAAAAGAGATAAGAAAACAAGGAAAAGATAATAATCCCTAAATATGTGAAAATAATAAAAAAAGAAAAGAGGAAAACAAAAAAAATAGAAAACAAGGAAAATATAAAAACCACAAAAATGAAAAGAATAAAAGAGGAAAACAAAAAACGAAAAAATGGGAAGGATAAAAACCCTAAAAAATGAAAATACAGGAAAAATGAAGAGAGAGAGAGAGAGAGAGAGAGAGAGAGAGAGAGAGAGAGAGAGAGAGAGAGAGAGAGAGAGAGAGATAAACGGCCGGGGCATTCGGAGAATGTCTGAAGGGCATCAAACTGTCACAGATTACAAGAGGCGGGGAAAATCTCGCACACGGGAAATTCCTTCTTTAGATCACATTCGATTCTCCTTTCTTGTGATCACACGCTACGCATACTTTTCGGACGTCACTTTTTTTTTTTTACTCTTCCCGTCCCGACTCGTGATAAATTTATAAGCCAGTGGCTAGGTTGATGGAGGTACACAAACACACACACACAAACACACGTACACACACACACATGTATAACTGAATCACGAAAACATGGAACGTGATGAATATATATAAATAAAGACAAAAACTAATGAAGGAAAGAGAAACACTGGAGTTCTGCGAGGCCTTTCGACTGTCGTCCTTTTTACTGTGGGATTCTGTCTTTATATATATATATATATATATATATATATATATATATATATATATATATATATATATATATATATATATATATATATATATATATATATATATAATATATATATATATATATATTATATATATATATATATATATATATATATATATATATATATATATATATATATATATATACACATATATATACATACACACACACACACATTATATATATATATATATATATATATATATATATATATATATATATATATATATATATATATATATATATATATATTCGACTTCATTTACTTTAAAAATAAATTAACTTTATTCCTTAAAAAAAAAAAACACACACACACAATCCCTTACACTGAAAAAAAAATCCCGAAACACCCTGTACTTCTTTTCGTAACAACCTAAACTCACCACGAAAAAAACCTCCAAACTGTCACAGCCTAATTAGAGAAAACCAGGAAAAAAAAAACAAATAAAAAAAACAACATCGCGCTTTACAACAAAGGGTAATTTACGGGTACAACATCGGACGGTATTAAGTGCCCCTACAACAACCGAGGGATTTGGAGGTACACCCTATATACATGTGTTGTAGCCGTTTTACTGCCTTGTCGTCGAGAGAGTCTCTCTCTCTCTCTCTCCTTTCTCTCTTGGCTGTTTCCAAAAAAAAATTGAGAGTCGCAAAGTTAACAAAAGCAAAACTAACAGATTCAGTCTTCAATAAATGAATAAATTTATTATTGTCACTAGTGTTATTACTAATATTAATTCTTCTTCTTCTTCTCTCTCTCTTCTCTTCTTCTCTCTCAATCCTTTCTTAGCCTAAAATTAAATAATTAAGAATCGTAGTTAAATAAAAGCAAAAATAAGAGATCAGGTTTACAATTCAGTCTTGAATAAATGAATAAATTTATTATTATAACTAGTGTTATATCATTAATCTCTCTCTGTCTCTCTCTCTCTATTTCTTATAGGCTAAAATACATAATTAAGAATCGCAGTTAAATAAAAGCAAAATAACAGAATAGATTTACACTTTAGTGTTCAATAAATTAATACATTTATAATTATAATTAGTGATTATTATTATTCTCCTCTCTCTCTCTCTCTCTCTCTCTGTCAACCAGATACACAAACGTCGCGTCGGGAGGCGAGTGACCGCGCGGCCGGCCCCGGGGTCCCGCCCTGGGAGGCGAGAAGGCAAATCCATCGGGAATGTGGCTCACGCCTTTTCTTCTGGCTCCTGCTCCTGCTCCTTCTTCTTCTACTTCTTCCTTTTTTTTTCCCACGGCGACAATCCGCTTCAACGAGACAGAAAATAGCTTAACGGGATCACCATTCGGTTCGGTAATCGCCCGACAATCACCGGCGCAAACAGGCTTTTACGAAATGAAGAGAGAGAGAGAGAGAGAGAGAGAGAGAGAGAGAGAGAGAGAGAGAGAGAGACTCGCCAAAACTAACAACATTCCTTTCATTATACCCTAAACAAATATAACATACAGTAACACAAGAGAGAGAGAGAGAGAGAGAGAGAGAGAGAGAGAGAGAGACTCATAAACTTACAACATTCCTTTTCATTATATCCTAAACAAACATAACAAACAAACACAAAAGAGAGAGAGAGAGAGAGAGAGAGAGAGAGAGAGAGAGAGAGAGAGAGAGAGAGAGAGAGAGAGAGAGACTAAAACTAACAATATTCTTTCATTATATCCCAAACAAATATAACAAACAGTAATACAAAAGAGAGAGAGAGAGAGAGAGAGAGAGAGAGAGAGAGAGAGAGAGAGAGAGAGAGAGAGAGAGAGAGAGACTCTGAAAACTAACAACATTCCTTTCATTATATCAAATATAACCAGTAACACAAGAGAGAGAGAGAGAGAGAGAGAGAGAGAGAGAGAGAGAGAGAGAGAGAGAGAGAGAGAGAGAGAGAGAGAGAGAGAGAGAGACAAAACTTATAATATCCTAAACAAATATAACAAACAGTAACACAAAAGAGAGAGAGAGAGAGAGAGAGAGAGAGAGAGAGAGAGAGAGAGAGAGAGAGAGAGAGAGAGAGAGAGAGAGAGAGAGAGCGACTTGGCAAACATTCCTTTCATTATATCCCAAACAAATATAACATACAGTAACAAAAGAGAGAGATTTACATGGCCATCCTCAAAAGAGCTAGAAAATCCTGGCGACAGCTACGTAAACAATTTAACCTCGACACTGTAAAATATTCAATACACAACACATACCAAAGGAAAAGAAAATTACGTAAGTTATGAAAAAATATTAAACCAGTAATAAAATTAATATAAAAATACCACTCAATAACCACAACAGAATGGACTAAAAAAATTTTTTAAACCTTAAAATCAATATCGATACAATTTATATACTCCATTTTCACACCTGATTATCAGAAAGTAAATTTAATCTCATTACGCTTGTCGTAAAATTAAATTTCAAGATATCTCTAAGTTCTTTTAGGAGCAAGAGTCAATGCTGGATAATTTCAAAATTAACGTAAGAACAGCAATAAGGTAGCCGTTATTTCCCTTTGTCATAACCACTTCATATTTCGATCATACCGAAGACACAACAAAAACAAATCATTGAATACGTTATAGATTTTGATTGTACAGTTAAATAAAATCTGTAAAATTATATTCAAACACCTACGTCAAAATAATACATCCTAATGAGTCAAATATCAGGAACTGCAAAGTTCATGAAAAAGATTATCTTATTATTACTGTACGAAAAAAAAACACGCACACTAAAATGACATTTTCAAAAAGAACAATATATAAATATATAAAATCATGTTTAAAAATTACAAGAAAAAACTTTGCCCAGATAATAAATACAAAATAAAAGGTAACACCGTACCCATATTAAACCTAACCAGGGTACTTCTGCTACTGGAAGAGGTGGGTATCAGAAACATACCCTTCGCAAAACCAAACCCGGTTTTTCCGTCGAAAAACCACAAGTCAATTTTCCGGCCAGATCGGTTTTCTGTTTGGAGTGTAAATCTAGAGGCATTTCCTTAAGGGCTGATTATAAATCATTTCCCAAACAGAACAATTTTAGTCATTGGTTTTAATTTCTCACTAAAAGACTACCTGTGTGACAGAGGTGAATGTCGCAGTGTGAAGCAAGGTTTGGCGACCTCCTGATGAGTTTTTTTTTTTTGTGTATGTGTGAGAAAAAGTCTAATGTTGTGGAAGTTTCTACATATGAGTTCATTCACGATTGACTAGCTACAGAGTATGAATGTGGCAGGGACTGCTGGGATGTTTTTTCTATCTAATGTCAGCCCATGTTAGGGGAAACGGCATAGGACGTCGTTGGGGCTAATACATACATACATAATATACATGTATATATATATATATATATATATATATATATATATATATATATATATATATATATATATATATATATATATATATATATATATATATACACATATACACATATAAAAGTTTAAGGAAAAATTTTAGACCATATATATATATATATATATATACACGCATATATACTGTATGTCTGTGTGTATGTCGACTTTTATAAATAAATTTGCATACTAACCGGCAGCCTTTGAAGCCCGACAAAAACTAAATTCATCACTCTAATCTAATTATAGTTATTAAAGAAAGCAATAACGATAAACTCTCTCTCTCTCTCTCTCTCTCTCTCTCTCTCTCTCTCTCTGCAGCAACAAACATATAAGCAACACAATTATTAGTATATTAAAACAGAGTCTGTTGGATGGTGCTTGAAAGATATATATATATATATATATATATATATATATATATATATATATATATATATATATATATATATATATATATATATATATATATATATATATACAGGATCCTCCGGAGATACTTCAAACCACAGTCCTAATGGAATTGTTAAGATGCAGGCACCTTATCTACAGTATCATAGGATTTGTGAAGGATATCCCTTTCTATCTCTCTTAGAGGACGCACACAGCTCTATATCTATATCTATCTATCTATCTATATAATATATATATATATATATATATATATATATATATATATATATATGTATGTATAATGTCTGTGCGTGTGCGTGCGCGCGCGTGCGTATCCGGGCATTACGCCATCATCCCGTACTAGAGTACCGCTGTAATCCCGAGTCCATCAAGAGATTATCCGCCACTGAAAACAATTAAAGGCTCGTCCAGGGCAACAAGCAAATGAAGAGCCAATGGCGCCGGACCGGCGAATGTTGCAAACCGCTTATTTTTCATAAATCTGGCCGCTTGAAATTTGGAGATAGCGGATACAGCGCCAACGACTGTAATGATTAAATCACGACCTTCGTCACTGTTGCTGTAATGGGGGCGTAATCGAGCGGAAATGAAAGAATAATGAAGAGATTGGGCTCACTGTTGATATGATGTTTGGATTCAATTTTACCAAAAATTTTTAAATAAATAAAGATGGTATCTGGCGAAATTATCTTTGGGATTCAATTTTACTAATATTATATAAATAAAAATGGTATCTGTCGATATTATCTTTGGGACTCAATTTCACTAAAATTAAATAAATAAAAATGGTATCTGGCAATTTTATCTTTGGGATTCAATTTTATAAAATTTAAATAAATAAATGGTATCTGGCGATATTATCTTTGAGATTCAATTTTACAAAATTTTTAAATAAATATAAATGGTATCTGTCGACATCTTTGGGGCTAAATTTTACCAAAATTAAATAAATAAAAATGGTATCTGGCGATATTATCTTTGGGATTCAATTTTACCGAAATTATATAAATAAAAATGGTATCTGGCGGTAATATCTTTAGCACTCAATTTTACCAAAAATAAGTAAATAAAAATGGTATCTGTCGATATCTTTGGGGATAAATTTTACCGAAATTAAATAAATAAAGATGGTATCTGGCGATATTATCTTTGGGACACAATTTTACCAAAACTAAATAAATAAAGATGGCATCTGGTGATATTATCTTTGGGGCTCAATTATAACAAAATTAAATAAATCAATATGTGTCTGTAGATATTATCTTTGGGACTCAATTTTACCAAAATTAAATAAATAAAAATGGTATCTGTCGATATTATCTTTGGGACTTACTTTTAAATTAAACATATATATATATATATATATATATATATATATATATATATATATATATATATATATATATATATATATATATATATATGTGTGTATATGTATATATATATATGTGTGTGCCTACATACACACACACACAAAGTATTAATATGACAAGAAAAAATCACTCCACATCAATAAAATAATAAAGGACAATAAAAAAAGGTACACCATTATCATAACTCAACTTCAGCAGTAACATTAACGAAACATTCATAGATATAATGACAAAAACACCAAGAAAACATTATAAAAACAGGCACAACAATATTACTTACATCTACCATTAACTCTATAAGGTAGCAATTCAGTTTCTATCATTATCAACAAAAGCCAAATAAGAAGATCAAACTGCCAGAAAGAGCAAGAGCAACATCATTTTATATAAGCGATCAAGATCATCATCATCATCATCATTATATCATCATCATCATCATCAGGAGCTAATTCCGCAGGACGGTTACCAAGACGAACGCTTTTAACGGCTCCGATCAAACACAAAGGCGATCCAGGAGACATGATACGGATGCATTAGTGAAAACCCGTAAAAAGGGTGAGGATATGGGAAGGGGGAGAGGAGGGGAGGGAGAGAGTTTGAGAGTGCAAGAGAGAGATGTAGGGGAGGGGGATGGGTGTTGGCCACTTACCACTTCAAAGGGTGACCCGACGCCAGGTCAGGTGAGTTTGTAGGGGTTAACTGGATTAGGGATAGGTGGTGGATGGAGGGGAGGGGGAGGGGGAAGGACTGACGAGGCATTACGGGAGAAAGGGATGTGGGTAGTGGTCGATCCCAACGTGAGGGGGAGAGGGAGAGAGGGGTGGAGGAGGAGGGGTACAGGGAAAGAGGGGAGGGGGAGGAGAGGGGGGTGTATAGGGAAAAGGGGGTGGGGTTGAGGGAGTGGTGGAAGCAGACCCGCCGTTGCATGATGAGCGATGGCAGAAGCGGTAGAAGCAAGAGGCCCCAAGGGGCAGGAGCCAGGCCAGGAGAGTCGTCGGTCGAGGAGGAGGAGGAGGAGGAGGAGGAGGTCGAGGAGGTCGAGGAGGAGGAGGAGGAAAGGTACAGGTGACATATGATACAATAATGGAAGAGACCAAACCCACCCGGATACCCTTACAAAACCCGACTTATCACGAGACGACGAAGACGGCTACGAACGACTCCAGCGGCGGCGGCGGCGGCGTTGCCAGAAGGGCGGGCGTTCTCCGACCCTGGCTTTGGCTTTCCCATATCATCCTACCCCACCTGCAGGAGGAGTCCTGATAAAT
This sequence comes from Macrobrachium rosenbergii, assembly GCF_040412425.1. Classification (NCBI taxonomy): domain Eukaryota; kingdom Metazoa; phylum Arthropoda; class Malacostraca; order Decapoda; family Palaemonidae; genus Macrobrachium; species Macrobrachium rosenbergii. The sequence continues at coordinate 9,161,008 of NC_089745.1, read as the reverse complement.
AGATTTGGCTGCAACTCGAAACTATCTCGAGACCGCTTCGACCAGACTTCGCCAGCACCCCGTGGAGCCCATAGTCTTTAACACCCGTAGG
>NC_089745.1:9150917-9158417 GCF_040412425.1 Macrobrachium rosenbergii | reverse complement strand
AGGGGAAGGGAGAGGGAGGGGGTCTGGCCTCATGGGAAGGCACTGCTTATAGCTCCATAACCAGCATTCCCCGAGCGAAAGGGGAGGGGAGGGGAGGGGGCAGAGGGCCCAATGCCACACGACAGTCGTGCCGCGGCCATATGCCCGTACAAATGGCAACCCGGGGGAGGAATGTCAACAATGCCACTCTTCGGGACAACAAACCGACAAGATAAAGTAAACTATCTGACCTTAAATTAAGTCTAGAAACTCCTCCGGTAAACCGATACTTAAAACATCTATTTTTTTTTATTTATTTATATATATAGCACGCGGCTACTACGACAAACGGTCGCTAAAATCGTCGCTAAAATGCTAAAATTTCTCGACCGTGTCGCGCTTTTAAAATGTTACGGAGAGATTTCTCGAAGGCCTTCACGTCGTGAAGTCGCCTTATCAGTGATTCACATCGCTGATATTAAAAGGGTTTTTGGTCCACAAAGAGAATTCCTTAAGGGAAGAAAAAAAAAAAAAGATAATACACTAAAACAGACAGACAAAAATGTAGTTAGTTAAGTTATTTGTTTTTCTTAATTTAGCCAAAGGAATGCGGCAGAAAATTTCTTCGATCGTTGATATTAAAAGGATCTGTTGTAGTCTACAAAAACAAGCAAACAATGCGCCGAAGTTTTTTCGGCGCAGTCGAGTTTTTTGCACAGCTGATACAGCGTTTAATCAAACAATCGAGTTTTCTGTACAGCCGCTACAGTCTTTAATCATGGCCACCGAAAACAGATCTATCTTTCGCTGGTCTCGGTATAATGCTGTATGAGCCGCGTCCCATGAAACTTTAACCACGGCTCGGTGGTGGCCTATCCTATATCATTGCCAGAAGCACGACTATGGCTAATTTAACCTTAAAATAAAATAAAAACTTCTGAGGCTAGAGGGCTGCAATTTGGTATGTTTGATGATTGGAGGGTGGATGATCAACATCTCAATTAGCAGCCCTCTAGCTTCAGTAGTTTTTAAGATCTGAGGGCGGACAGAAGGACGGACAGAAAACGAAAAATTCGAGGAATTAAAAACAAAAAACTTGAGAGAGTTATGTAAATCAGTAATTCTTTTTATTTCTGCAAACTGAGAAAGTTCTGTGGTCACTTAATATCAACAGAATCTCTCTCAGTCCACCAAGAGAACCCACAAATAAAAGCATTAACTGCAGAGAAGTACATGGAATATTTTCGTGTAATTACGCCAAAAAAGGAAAAAAAAAACATGATCAGGAAATCTGGTTGATCACGAAAAACTATTAAATTTCTGTGACGATTGAACATCTTCAGGTCCTTTGATTACGTAAGTAAATCAAGATAGTGTTCAAACTCGTAAATCAAGACAGTGTTCAAACACTTTGAATCTAATTCCCAAGAAATAATAACAGTAATAAAGTATTGCAAACGTCACAAAGAAAATAATACGGTACTGTTACTACAAGTAATATTGCCACAAATCAGAAACACATTCTTATAGAGGGCAAGAAACCTTTTGAGTGTTCTGTGGTAGAAAAAAAAAAAGTCAATGACTTCTGCGTAATTTAAGATAACTTTTTTCTTCGTCAATCTTCTGCGTCCCTATTCGACTTGGCTTTTTAAGTAGTATGTCGAAATCGACGGGCTCAAATCTCAATTTACTTGGCCTAACAACCTCTCTCTCTCTCTCTCTCTCTCTCTCTCTCTCTCTCTCTCTCTCTCTCTCGTCTTGAGTAGACCACTGTTCGATCACCAATTTGGACGAGGAAGCGATGTCAAAATTTTGGTGGAATGAGTATATTTAGAACATTCTCTCTCTCTCTCTCTCTCTCTCTCTCTCTCTCTCTCTCTCTCTCTCTCTCATAGTCTAAGCATGTCCACTGCATACGTGTTCATGTGTTTCAAAAGAATGTGATGGCCTACTTGAAAATCACTAAAACATTAATTCGAATTTTCACAAAAAAAAAAAAAAAAAAAAAAAAACAATCAGAATAATACCTAAATTGAAATTATGATCATACGCGTCTAAGCATGTTTTTGAACATACATCCCAAAGGCATTACCGACTCTGCCATCTACCGACATATACCATTTATAAAAAGCAATGGCTACTACACCTAAACCTACCATTATCTACAGTAGTTGCAATATAATGAAGGCAAAACAGTACGATGAGGCTACGACATATTTTAGCAAAGATCTTCATTACTGGTCCAAATATCAACCGGGGGACAATAGAGAGAGAGAGAGAGAGAGAGAGAGAGAGAGAGAGAAGAGAGACAAAGAGAGGTTCAAAGCGACAAAAGAGGTTATCGTACCCTTACTTATTTTTGGTCATTTAGAAAGATGCAAAAATGTGCCAACGTACGTACAGAGAGAGAGAGAGAGAGAGAGAGAGAGAGAGAAACTTGCTGAATCCACAAAGCGACAAAATGGGTTATTGTACCCCTTACTTATTTTTTGTTATTTACAAAGATGCAAAAATGTGCCAACATACAGAGAGAGAGAGAGAGAGAGAGAGAGAGAGAGAGAGAGAGAGAGAGAGAGACTTGTTGAATCCCCAAACATAAATACAAGGTAACAAATGAGCAAATGTACCCCTACTTATTTTTGGTTACTCATAAAAGATAGAAAGACGGGCATACATACGTTCAAACAGAGAGAGAGAGAGAGAGAGAGAGAGAGAGAGAGAGAGAGAGAGAGAGACTCCCTCAGTCGTCCCTCTGGCTACATGTAAACCACCACATCTGCCACTCCTAACAACCCAAGTCAACCAAACCACCGAAATCTTTTTTTCAGTCTGGCCACCACAGCCAGGCCCCAACCACAAACCTATGTATGTATACCAAGTCACCCCCTCGGCAGCCTCATAACTAGAGATCTTAATGAACAAATCCGTGCAACGTACGTCAGAGAGAGAGAGAGAGAGAGAGAGAGAGAGAGAGAGAGAGAGAGAGAGAGGAGTACATAGTCCTCATGCTTTGCGTATCACTGGATGCGTGTTCTTGTAGATGTCTTTTTATAAGGCAAAATCTCTCTTATTTTTCCCCAAGATTCCGTCACTAGAGAGAGAGAGAGAGAGAGAGAGAGAGAGAGAGAGAGAGAGATATGCTTATCCTCCTACCTTCGTTTGTGTTGCCAGAAAACACATGCAAACGCAGGAAGACTTTTTTTTTTTTTTACAGCTTATCGGGCCCTCATTATCCGTTTCTAGGAGAGAGAGAGAGAGAGAGAGAGAGAGAGAGAGAGAGAGAGAGAGAGAGAGTCTCTCTCTCTCTCCTTAGCTCCACTTATTTTAGTACTTCATCAAAATCCATTATTCAAGCCAAGTTACCCATCAAGAGATCAAAAGATGAAATTATTTAAGAGACAAAGATTCCGTCGTTTATTAAATGTTATTATAAACAACACTGAAAGCAATAGGGCGAAAACAGCGAATTGTATATAAGCAAAACAGTCGATGCGAAAGAACAAGAGTTCAAATTAGTCTGCCTCTATTCCGCGTCCGTCCCACCGCTTCGGACATTGGACTGAAGAAAGAGAGCCAGGAGTGACTGACCCAGTATCATCCTCAGTCTACACCCACGGGGAGGAGGAGGAAGGAGGGGAGGGGGAGGAAGGAGGAGGATGCCCCTCACCTCAGGAGGAGGGAGTAGCCTAGGAGGAGTAGGACTTACATACAACCTGGACGCCATGACGAATCCATCACTCAGGCAAAGACATCATTTACGAGAAGTGACTTTGATGTTTTCTTGAATGACCTGCTTCCCCCTCCCGCTCCCCCTCCTCCCCTTCCATCGAAATCGCCAACTCCCGTGCTAATCAACACAGGAGAGCAAAACGGTTTGAACAATCGGTCTAGCGGGTTGTTCTCCCTCTCAAAAATGGTGGGGGAGGGCGGCCCCACGACGAAGGGTTGCGCGGAGAAGAGGAGAAGGAACTAGAGGATGATAAGAGGTGGATGAGAGGGGCTGGGAAGAGAGACGAGGGATGGGAGATGGGGGAAGGAGAGCATAAGCCATGAGTTGGATGGGAGGTGGGGTTGCCTCCCGTGATGGGGGACGAAGGGGAGGGGGGATAGTCTGAGATGGGAAGAGAGAGAGAGAGAGAGAGAGAGAGAGAGGGTCCGCAGGGGATGTGAAGAATTCATACAAAAACCCCGGGTCGAGTTCCTACCTGGGGGTGATCAGGCTTATTTGTCACCGGTATGTAAACATTTTCAAAATAGCACGTCTGTGGGTTGATGCCATTAGCGGGCAAGATTGAACGATCTGCGACTGGAAACGAACGAAGTCATCTGGGCAATTGTCTTGTGGGTCTCTCGCTCACCGCAGTACATACCTTAATTATTTTAATTTTCGTATACATTTCCAGGGTTCCATAAGCAGCTGTTGGGCATCGAGGTAGTTATGCCCAAGCCGTGGCGAAGTTCCCCCGTGAACTACAATACAACAAGGGTTGACAAAATCTTCTTTTTTGTTCTAATCTATAACCGCATGACAAGTCGATGGCAAGATCAATTCTCGGCCAAGCCACAGGCGCCGCCGACTCGTAGCGGCAAACTTTGGAACTAAACGGGGTCCCCACCTGAAACGTAGTTCCCCGTGATAAACAACTTCTGGACAGCGAAAGCTTACTTTTATCTACGAAATCAATTAAGAAACTGGTGAAGGCTCTGCTACAGGAGACCTCAGAGATCGCCAGAGCTTTAGAGGAGAGAGAAATAGGAGAGCAAGGAGAGAGAAAGGGAGATACGAGAAACGTTTAGCCCGGCCGCGTTACAACTGAGACCAGACCAGCATTGAAATCTCCCATCTGCAAAGACCAAACTAAATGAAACACGCCCGCCAGCTTCTTCTTAACCGATGGCTGCGGACGACAGCATCTAATATAATACGAATTTGTAACTGGGTCCGTAACCGGACGAATTCGAAGTGAAAATATGATCGAAACGCCTTAAACGCCTCCTTCCATAAGAGTAGCCTACTTAAGGGTAATATAACTCCTTACTACAGCGACTGGTATACCTCCGGCATGCGTGGTAACGAAGGAAGATGGCGGGGCCGGATTCCTACGTCCTCTATAACGCCGAAGGATCCACGGACGGCAAAAATGCAAGCAGTATGGGGGAGGAACGCGATAGCGTATATTTACGGGATTTTTAAAAATTATTATTTATGAGACCGTGTTCGTGTAAATTTAATTATCTTGGAATATTTTAGTTAGGGAATCGTATTAATATGGATATTTTTTCAAAATGAACGAGACTCCTGGGAGGAAACGTCACGCTCTATGAAAGGTACCCTGTTCCTACGATACTATGAGTTTTACTGGTGGGGTTTCTATGATATAATTATTTGTCGTTTTCATTTTATTCTCTGTTTGACCCTTTTCACTATGGGTATTAATATAGTGACTCGTTAATTCATTTTGAAAAATTATATCGAGAAGCCCACGGTACAACATTCCGGGCCTTTTCATAAACTTTTTATGAACATATTCCCCAAAATATCCATCCCACACTTTTTACGAACTTGTTCTCCATAAAACTATCCATGAACCGAATCCAGTAGTTAAACTCCAAAACAGTATGAAATTAAGGATAAAACAATATAAAAAAAAAAAACGCAAACATAAAAATAAAAATTCAGTACCCATATTTTTCAACGCAATATGACAAGAATCGATTATTCAAAATGCACTGCACCTAAATGGTTTTTATATGTCACCTTGATTTCAACTTTTTAATCCTAACTGCATGCTACGCGCAAACGCTTGCTCTCAAGCACGCATACAATTGTATTCATCAAAAGAAAAATATTAATTGGGATAGAATTTCATATTTAACAGAAGTACAATATAATGTTTTGGGTATGAGAATCCCACAAACCAGGATTTTAGAAAACAAACATAGTATAACTCCTTACATATCAACATACAACCTGCATATACTCGTATTTACGCACATGTACGTAGCCTATATATACACGCTTGAGTATTCCACAATCACACACACATGTGCATAGAAAACAAAGTATTACAACATGTTACATTACATATCAACATATAACCTGCATACATAAGTACACATGTATGCAGCCTATACCCACACACATGCACAGAAAACAAACTATTACTACTTTACGTAACATATAACCTGCATACATAAGTACACATATACGTAGCCAATATACACACAAGTGAGTGTTCCGCACACACACACACATGCATAGAAAACAAAGTATTACAACTTCACATACCAACATAACCTGCATATACTGTATATGCACACATGTACGTACCCTATATATACACGCGTGAGTGTCCCACATACATACACACACATTTACGTAGAAAACAAAGTATTACAACATTACATATCAACATACAACCTGCATGCGTAAGTACACATGTATGCACCCTATATATACAAACGTGATACAATTAAGTGCACATGTATGTAGCCTATATATACACACGTGAGTGTTCCAAATGCACACACACACACACACGGATCCCCGTTCACAAAGTTACGAATGTAGGACAAGATAATACAGACGTTAAAAAAAGGCCGCGGCAGATATTTACTGAATGTAAAGGTGATTCTGGGCGGAAAGGCCACAGATACAAACTTGATGCTTCGGAATGTCGGGGAGGCGCCGCTTTTGCGATAGCCCCGCTTCTCAAACGGATAGCCTCGGGTTTGACAAAAGGACGTTGCGACATACACACACACATATACATACATACATACATATATGTATAATATATATATAATCATATCTGAGTTTTAAAATTGCTAGAATTTTTATATGCATGTTTTATTCACGTGGCTGTATATATATATATAATATATATATATATATATATATATATATATATATATATATATATATATATATATATATATATATATATAGATGATCTGCAAGAGTCAGTTGATAGCCTTTCACTTGAAATACTTGGCTTCGACCCCGATGTGAGCTAGAAATTTAATACACACTTGTATGTATATATATATACACACACACACATATATATATATATATATATATACACACACACACCCGCATGTGAGTGAAACATATCCATAAATATTCGAATCATTCAAATAATTTTATAACATTACCCCAATTCGTTGACACAATAATTTTATAAAACCAACCGTTTGTTGACATAAATAATTCTACCTCAATATACAGCAATTTCACTGCGAACAGACCCAACGCCTTTCAACTCCGGACCCAAAGCGCATCAGATGATCGCCGTGGCCCGGCATATTTTGGCACGGGGGGCTTAGGGGGAGCTAAGCATCCGTGTGCCTACACACGTGCTCCAGCCTACACATGTGTTCCCACAGGGCGGGGGCAGGATGGCAGAGCGCTTAAAATCCAAAGCTCTGATAGGTTTTAATGGGTCCGGTTATTTGTCTTCTCTCTTTTGGCTGTCACAGTCGAATCCGGACAATCTTTTTTTTTTAATCTCGCGCCCT
>NC_089745.1:9120917-9148417 GCF_040412425.1 Macrobrachium rosenbergii | reverse complement strand
GAGAGAGAGAGAGAGAGAGAGAGAGAGAGAGAGAGAGAGAGAGAGTAGGAGTGCAAGTAACAGCAGGAAGGGAGTAGGATCCCCAGCCATCCCTGGCGGGTGCGCATTACCCATTGGTCACGCTGCACACGACCTCCGCCACTGTATATTCTCCTCCTTCGTCCTCCTCCTCCCCTATTCCTTCGTTTTTTCCCTTCTTCCCTCTTGATTCCTCTTTGCACATACCACACACACAAACACACATGCAGACGGCCAACACCCACATAGCCTACACACACACAACACAACCTTATTCTATCTTTCTTCTTGATTCCTCTTTGCACATACCACAAACACACGCATACACATACAATCAGACGGACATACACCTACACATACACACACACACACATACAACGCAAGCATTTGCAGCTCATAATCGTATATGGCCTCTTCTTCCTCTTTGCATTGCAAGTTTTATTTTATCATTTCTTATTTTCTTTTGGGTTTTATTTTATCATTTCTTATTTTCTTTTGGGTTTTATTTTATTATTTCTTATTTTCTTTTGGTCTGGTTCTCATTCTTCCTCTTCATACCTCTTTCCTCTTTGCAGCGTAAACATATACACATACACACTCTACACTTGATGAACATTCTAGTTCCTCCTGCGAATCTTATCACTACTTATATTTTTCTCAGTTCACTTCTTTTTACGTATTGTTCACTCCTCACTTGTCATTATTACGTTATTTGTTATATACTTGCTTTCCTCTTCTGAATTCTATTACAGTTTCTTTTAAGCCCATTCCACCACTTTGCCTGGTTTCCCAAATTTCTTCTTGACTCCTCTTTCCTCTTCCTGGTCAAATACATGGACATGATCACCCTTGATAATCACCTAGATTCCTCTTTGCCTTTCACTTGGTACTCTTTTTTCTATATTTCTATTTCAGTCACCTCTTGCCACACACAATCACACACATACACACAATCACACACACATTCACACACCTCCCTTACATTCCTTATTTCCTTTTACGAATATTTACCTAGTTTATACATGATTCTTAATCTTCTTACTTCCCTCTTTCTTCTTGGTCTCCTCTTACCTAGCTCGCTCTCCCCCTTCCTTTATACGTACCCCTTCCTCTTGTTAGTCATCTATTTTCCTCTTAAAAATATTTAAAGCAACTTATTTTGCCTTAAGCATCTCGAAGGCATGCCATAATACAACATCGCGAATGATGAAACAGCCATAGCAGAAGAAACGAAAAAACAAAAAGCTATTTAAAGGTATGCAATAATTAAGGATGACAAAATATCCAGGCACATAGAAAAATAAAATTAAAAAAACTTATGAAAACACCATAAAACTAAAGAATATATTACTTCAAAGAAATCGCTAACTTAGCGTACCAAACATTACAAAGAACATTAAAACGCGGAGTAGGAGCCTCTGCTACTGCTAATAATAATAATAATAATAATAATAATAATAATAATAATAATAATAATAATAATAAGGACTGAGACACGATATCGGAAACAACATCTCACTGGAAAGATGGCGAGGAAAACACCCCTTTTTGGGGGTCACTGCCTTCGTCGATCTTGCTCTTGCAAAGGACATATCTAGGGAGGTCATTATCCCACCTTTTATTATCCTAACACGATCTCTCTCTCTCTCTCTCTCTCTCTCTCTCTCTCTCTCTCTCTCTCTCTCTCATTTGCTTCATTAATGATATGCAGAGAGAGGAGGGGGGGGGGTTTAAGTTCACTATGCATGCGAGAATACATACCTACATAAATATATACAAACATACCAACCCACACACACATACATACATACATATATACGTCTCTGTATGTGTATTTGCATAAAAGACACAGAGAGAGAGAGAGAGAGAGAGAGAGAGAGAGAGAGAGAGAGAGAGATGATTCTACACATACAAACACACACACACACATATATATATGTGTGTGAGAGAGAGAGAGAGAGAGAGAGAGAGAGAGAGAGGGGCAAGGGCGGTAGAAGAAGAAGAATTAATAGTAGGAGGTAGAGGTATCATCATCAGAGCCGACAACAATTCGGGCGATCTTATCGTCGGCAATAATCAATGCAATCCGCCACTACAAATACGCTCCTCTAGCAGACTGATTCGTATAATTAGAAGGGTTTAAGCTAAACAGAAAACTGAAAAAAAATAAGGTTGAACACGCTCCCACTTTTTTACGTCGTAAAATAAAAGTAAAAACAAAAAAAAATAAAAATAAAAATAAAAATAACAACCAGTGCCAGCTGCCACAATAAAGAAGCAAAATGAAGTTTTATAAATGATAAAAATTTTTAATCAGTATTATACATGGTAGTGAAAATATTCACTCCCATTTTTTTAAATAAACATCAAACAGCGTAGTGAAAATATGCATTCCAATTTTTTAAATAAACATTACGCAGAATAGTAAAAATATTCACTCCCAATTTTTTAAATAAACATCAAAGTAGTAAAAATATTCACTCCCAATTTTTTAAATAAACGTTACACAGAGTAGTGAATACATTCACTCCCATTTTTTAAATAAACATTACATAGAGTAGTGAAAATATTCACTCCCATTTTTTTAAATAAACATCAAACAGAGTAGTGAAAATATTCACTCCCATTTTTTAAATAAACATTATACACAGTGAAAATATTCACTCCCATTTTTCCGATAAACATTATACAGAGTAGTAAAAACATTCAATCCCATTTCCTAAATAAACATTATAAAGAGTAGCGACGACCGGCTTCATTTCCAGAATGATCTTAATATACAATATGACTCGACAACAACAGCCTAAAAAAATTAATCTCAGGATTAAATGCAAAGATATAATCCGCAAGTTAAGACGTCTCTCGACTCTCGTAACAAACAAACAAACAAAACAAAACAAAATCAGACACATCACAAATTCCTCTTCCTCGAAAAGAATAAGTTCAACTTTCGACTGGCTGGCCATTCGTGATCGATGCGCATCTCGCTCGCAGGCTGTTTCAGAGTTAAGTGATGTTATTTATTTCACAGAGTCGTTTGACCTTCTACACACCTTCTCCCCCTCCCCTCCCCTCTCCTCCCCCCAACACATGAGAAACTTGCAAGAAACTCCAAACACTCAGAAAAAAAAAGAGTCAAGTATTTGGGATCGAGGTCCATTGCTTGAACGTATCGCTTCGAATTTCGAGCCAGACACAAACGATGCATCATGTTTAGGGGTCGAGTAAACTGTGCAGGAGGAGGAGGAGGAGAAAAAGGAGAGGAGAGAGGGTAAGAGGAGGTAAAGAAAAAGCTGAGGGAGAGAAGGGAGTAGGAGGGGAGAGAAATAAAGCTGAGGGGAGAAATAAAGCTGAGGGAGAGGGGAGGAGGAGGAGGAGGAGGAGGAGGAGGAGGAGGAGGAGGAGGAGGAGAAAAAAGCTGAGGGAGAGGGTAAGTGGAGTAGGCTAAGGAAGAGAAGGAGTAGGGGGAGGAGGAGAAAAAAAGCTGAGGGAGAGGGGAAGAGGAGTAGGATAAGGAAGACAGGGAGGAGGAGGAGGAGAAGGAGGAGAAAAAAGCTGAGGGAGAGGGGAAGAGGAGAAGGATAAGGAAGAGAGGGAGTATATGGAATAGGAGGAGGATGAAAAGAGGAGGGATGAGGAAAGGGAGTAGATGGAGGAAGAAAACGAGGAAGAAGCAGAGGGAGAGAGGAACAAGAGTAGGATAAGGAAAAGAGGGAGTAGATGGAGGTGGAGTAGGATGAGAATGAGAGGCAGCAGATGTAATAGAAAGGAGGAGAGCGGAGGAGAAGGATTAGGATGAGAGGGAGTAGAAGGAGGAAATAGAGGAGAAGCGAAGGAAGACAAGAGGAGGAGGAGGAGGACGTAGGCTTTCTTCAGAGGAAAAAATGGGAGGTATCGTCAAAGAAATTGCACGCATTCCATAAACAAAAGCACATTTATCTTTACAACAGAAATAAACGACACAAATAAACAAAAGCCAGCTGGATTATTAAAAGCAATAACTTTTCCCCTTGTCTTCAAATTCCAAGACCGGAAATACAGAACGATCACTTCCTCTAAAAAGAAAAAAAAAAGTAAATGAACAAATAAAAAAAAACTAAATAAAACAAATCTGTGCACTACCGATGAAATAAATAAATAAATAAACAAATAAAACGATAGAAAATAAACGGACACTAACAGTTTGAATAATATGAATAATAATCACTAAATATTACTGTAATCACTAAATCCAAATATTTACCGGAAGGGAGGGGCCTCCGAGCAATGATGAGCCCAACATACCTGAAAAGAAAATAAAAAAGTATATTAATTCAGAGGAACATATATCCAACATATATATATTCAAATACGGAACAGAATGCCACATATTGATGGTATTCGAAGAAAAAATACTTTAAATAATAATAATAATAATAATAATAATAATAATAATAATAATAATAATAATAATAATAATAATAATAATAATAGAGAAACAAATCTACAGTTATGTACATGTACAAATCTACTAAAATGAATAAAAAAATTTATTTGTACTCACACATATCTGTGGCTTTTTTTTTCTCCATTTTAAGACTTATGCTACTATTATTATTATTTATTATTATTATTATTATTATGTGTTATTATTATTATTATGTGTGTGTGTATTATAATAATAATAATAATAATAATAATAATAATAATAATAATAATAATAATAATAATAATAGGTGTGTGAAGTGGCCCATTTGCTTAGCTCATCTCACACTCAGCCAACCCCAGCCCCCCTCCCAAAATAAGAAATTACTGAGCTCAAATCACACTCAGCCACCTTAACCCCCTCAAAACAAAATTAAGGAAATTACTGATTGGTAAACACGACGGCAACTCTATGCCTGACACTTCCACCAACCAGAGAATCCCACTAAGCAAAACCTGCAAAGCAAAAGTCAAGACCACAAATCAATCAGAAGTGGACCAAACGTCAAAGACACCCTCTTGACAAACCCTGTGGGCCGCTTCCACGAGACAGATGTGGCATCTTGTACAAGAACAATCAAAAGAGAACGGACGGGAATTGAGAGAGAGAGAGAGAGAGAGAATCATCGGTTCCTTCTCAGGTAGCCAACCGACGCGACAGGTGCCATTGCGAGGTGTAAGAGTCGTGTTGACGACATGTCATACATGTCTTCTTCCCCTTCCCCTTCCCCCCTATGGATGTGGGGGAGAGGAGGGGGGGGATATGGGGGAAGTGTTTGTCCAACAGCAATGAGAACCGGCAAAAAGTTGTATTGGATTATGCAAAAGCATGCCTGCATCAAGGTAAGTATTCACTGATCGTTGCATACACACACACACACACGCGCGTACTAAACACAAACAGGCTGACCTTGCTCTAACGGGTACGTGTATGCAATCTGCTTTCGATGGAAATTCAAAAGAATAATAATAATAATAATAATAATAATAATAATAATAATAATAATAATAATGCAAAACCCAAAATAAGAACAAAATGCTTTATAACTTAGAAAAAAACATAAAAGAAAAATACTATTCATATCACTGCCTTTGTACGTTTTAACAACTTATTAAAAAACTGAGAAACTTTTGTTGTTAGATATATATATTATATATATATATATATATATATATATATATATATATATATATATATATATATATATATATATATATATATATATATATATATATATATATGTATGTATATATATATATATATATATATATATATATATTATAAACCTGCTGCATTCCTCCTTCTCCAAGATGGCCCCCGTCAACATGATCCTCCAGAAGAACTAAAGGGGCCACATTTCGGCAGAGTGGAGATCATTTGTTTGTCATCCCTCATGGCCGGCTACTCGCAATTAGAGCCGGGCGCGATCGCATTGCAAGCACGTATACTTTCTTCTGGGCCAGCTACCACGGTACCCACGGGGTGCAAATTGCGGGTTCAGCTTATATATCCGTTCGGTGGGGGAGTGGAGGGGAGGGGAGGGGGAGGAAAGGAGGGTAGGGGGAAGGGGGAACAAAGGGAGGAGTTTGAAAGCATTACGCGTCAGTTGATTTACCCGGCCAGTAAGCGTCTTCTAATAGCATGACCCCGGGTGAGGCTGGGTTAGGCTGAGGTTGAGGTGGTTGACATGGACAGGAGGAGGCGGGGGGGGGGGGAGTATGGGCACGAACAGGGAAGGGGAAGAGAGAGAGAGAGAGAGAGAGAGAGAGAGGCATTCTGGATGAATTCAGACATAGTTCAGACATAGACACATGAAGATGATGGTGCCAACATTGGAAGCGCTTTAAAGGTTTTCCTGAAGAAGAAGAAGAAGAAGAAGAAGAAGAAGAAGAAAGAAGGAAGAGGAGGAGGAGGAGGAGGAGGAGGAGGACGTGTATGTGCCGTGGCTGTAGAGGAAAGAGGCTTATAGGAGAGAGAGAGAGAGAGAGAGAGAGAGAGAGAGAGGGCATTCTGGATGAATTCAGACATAGACACATGAAGATGATGGTGCCGATAGTGGAAGAAGAAGAAGAAGAAGGAGGAGGAGGAGGAGGAGGAGGAGGAGGAGGAGGTGTGTGTGCCATGGCTGTAGAGGAAAGAGGTTTACAGGAGAGAGAGAGAGAGAGAGAGAGAGAGAGAGAGAGAGAGAGAGAGAGAGAGAGATTTCAGAAGCTTGAGGCCGGGTGACGAAGGAAGAGGGATATAAGCGGAGTGGTGGTGACCGGTGGACATTATTAGGGGCACTAATGACCCCCAGCACGGCGATAACGCATTAACTGCCCACTCCGCCCGGGCCATAAATCAAAGATACACCCGAAAACCAACTGTAGTTGGGCCATCAACGCTGCTCCGGCTCCGATGAGGGAAAGCGATTAGAATGTCGTTAGAATATCAAGTGTCGACCCCCTCCCAGCCCTTAAAGTCCAGATGCTACTTGATCTCTCTCTCTCTCTCTCTCTCTCTCTCTCTCTCTCTCTCTCTCTGCTGCGAAGCATAAGGTTAAATGCTATTTATAGAATAGGGTTCAGTGTAACCGATGGTACGCCATCTCAAATTTACCGCTGACCAACGCATAACTGAAGTAATTTTAGACTGAATATTATGATAACCAATACAAAAGTGATGTATATATATACATATATATGTATACACACAAACACACACACACACACACACACACACACATATATATATATATATATATATATATATATATATATATATATATAATCACTTTTGTATTAGTTATCAATATTCAGTCTAAAATTATTTCAGTTATGCTCATAACTGAAATAATTTTAGACTGAATATTATGATAACCAATACAAAAGTGATATATACATACATAAACATATATGTACAGTATATATACACATATATATATATAATTTATTTATTTATTTATACGGAATATATATAATATAAACGCAAAGATGAACGTACCAAATCAACAGAAAGGTGATACATATTTCACATCACATACAACTGAAAAATTTTATACACTATACACAAGCTCTGATCAATATTTTCAAACACTATAAAACTAAACAAGAACAAAGATGATGAATAAAAGAGTGAATAATTCTTTTGGAGAAATACGAAAAGACCTCCAAGAGAAAACGAGAGACCCGACGTGATCGTACGGCCAAAACAACAAAGGGGTCTTCATTTGTATTCGTCAGCTCAAAATTACTGCTCTGACTCAAAGAGAAAATATTGGAGGAGGGTGAAAATCTAATAATACAAAAATCATATTCATATATGGAATGGGAGGGAAGAACATTCCATCTTTCTTCTATGAAACATGGTTATAACATTCCCTCTGGCATTCTGTCTGTCTCTCTCATGTTCTATGAAATAAAACTATTCTGGACCTCTCTCTCTCTCTCTCTCTCTCTCTCTCTCTCTCTCTCTCTCTCTCTCTCTCTCTCTCTCTTACCACAGGAAGCGCTAGGACTTCTCTAACAATCTCTTACCTACCTAGTGGAAAAATATCGAAAATTCAGCCTCTCTCTCTCTCTCTCTCTCTCTCTCTCTCTCATGCCATGTAAGACAGAGCTAAGAGTTCTCTAATAGTGTCTCACCTGTCCAGTGAAAAAAAATATTAAAAATTCTCTCTCTCTCTCTCTCTCTCTCTCTCTCTCGCATTCACTATCAAACCCTGTCGCGTTTCACACAAACAAATTCTAACCTATAAAGCCAATCTAAAATATTCTCTCTCTCTCTCTCTCTCTCTCTCTCTCTCTCTCTCTCTCTCTCTCTCTCTTCCTGTTGCACAGGATGACTAATCACCGCAGTTCATTTTTGACAAATGAAGAGGAGGGCTGGTAATGGGTAACCTTCTAAAGCCCGCTGTTATTACAAGAAACCCCTACATTTACAAATACACACACTCAATTTTCCTCATGACCAGACGAGTGAAATATGAAGGAAGAATGAAAAATGAGAGAGAGAGAGAGAGAGAGAGAGAGAGAGAGAGAGAGAGAGAGAGAGAGAGAGAGAGAGAGAGAGAGAGAGACTGTAGTAATGTATGACATCTGGAAGCGATTTTACTCTAGTATAGGTCTTACGTTTACAATAAGAATAATAAATTTTACATGGTCTACAACTGACAGATTAATAATAATAATAATAATAATAAAAATAATAATAATAATAATAATAATAATAATAATAATAATATTTGTGAAAAGTTAAAAAAAAAAAAAAAAACGCACAGACCGTAACCTGACACAACACGCCCGAGCAACAGAAACCACCAAAAAATTTATTAACAAAAACTTAAGGAGGCAGCCTGTCATTACGGCAGTACCGACATGACGCATATTTATAGGAGGAGTGCCTTGGCACCTCAGCCACCACCTCAATTGGAGAGGCTCCCGAAAATGGCACTGGGAGGGGGGGGGAGGGGGAGACGACGACCCTTCCCAGCAGCAGCCTTGTAATTTCGAGTGAGGAGGCATATTAATCAAAACGGCCAGCCATTCATAAGCGCCGTTTAATCCTGCTGTTTTTGATGTGTGAAACGTGGCAATTAAGTGACTCGGGCCGCGAGTAAGGATATTAATCCTTATTAAGTAATGATAATCGTAATTATGGTTGGGGGTGGTGATACCAACCGCTGATCATGCCCGATTAATGCGGGGCCTTGTTACTAATAAAACAGGGTTGCCCGATGCAGGTACAGGTTTGTCACGTGAGATTTTGGGTTTAATCATTTGACAGGCGCTTGGGATAAAATGCACTTCAATCTGTCATATTAGTGAAGAAAATGTGGTGCTAGTTACCATATCAAAATACAAAATAAGGTGCTATTTGTCGTATCAAAATACAAATAGGGTGCTATTTGTCATGTCAAAATACAAATAGGGTGCTATTTATCATGTCAAAATACAAATGGGATGCTTTTTATCACATCAAAATACAAATTTACAAAATAGGAGTCATTTATGATATAAAAATACAAAATATAGCGCTATTCATCATATCAAAATACAAAAATAAGGAGCTAGTTCTCATACCAAAATATAAAATACGGTGCTATTTATTTCAAAATACAAAATAAGGAGCTAGTGCTCATATCAAAATATAAAAGACGGTGCTATTAATACCAAATACAAAATAAGATTGTAGTTATCATATCAAAATACAAAATAAGGAGCTAGTTGTCATATCAAAATATAAAATAAGGTTCTATTTTATCAAAACACAAAATAAGGAGCTAGTCGTCATTTCAAAATGCAAAATAAGGAGCTATAGTTATCATATCAAAATATAAAATAAGGTGATATTTCATCAAAATACAAAATAAGGCGCTATCTGGATATACGTAATAAGTAATGCTAATAACGTCCGCTATAAAGTTTAAGAAAGTCTACTCATATTTACTGTCCTCTGTTTTTCTTCTGGATAAAACAAACTATAAAAACAAAGTCTCCTACGTGACATAAAACTGTGGCAAAAGCTCCTATATGATAAGAAGACAACAGGATGAAAAGTCTTTTTCCTTGAGAAACAGTCTCATAAATAAATAGTATAAAGTCTATGACAGAGTCCTTGTACAAAATATAAGAATCCTTACGATCTAGTATTCTACGGGATACAAAAAAAAAAAAAAAAAGTTCCACACTCGCCTCTATGGTTATAAGAACCTCCTAGTGTAAAAGAGAGAGAGAGAGAGAGAGAGAGAGAGAGAGAGAGAGAGAGAGAGAGGAGAGAGAAAAGTTCACACTCATCTATTTATAAGTCTTCTAGTGTAAAAGAGAGATGGTTATAAGAATTCTCAAAAAAAGTTCCTCACCTCTATGGTTAGAGAGAGAGAGAGAGAGAGAGAGAGAGAGAGAGAGAGAGAGAGAGAGCTTCGTCGGCTTCATAAAATATTCAGGGCAATTCTGCCCAGACTTCACGCTCATACAAAATTCATCCCGAAATTTTTAAGATTTCTTTGGCAAATGTTAAAAGTTTCTCGCCTTCTCTCCCATTCTCCGCATCGAAGTTCACAAGAAACGCTGATGATCCTTCGCGCACGTCTATAGTAATAGGAGGAGGAGGAGGAGGAGGAGGACGAGGACGAGGAGGAGGAGCAGGAGGAGGAGATGCCGCGGCGCTTCTCCCAAAAGACGCGAAGTGTCTCTCTCTCTCTCTCTCTCTCTCTCTCTCTCTTTGGTGTCTCGTCTGTCTTCTGCTGCCGCCGCCCATCACCGCCACGGGGGAAACAGAAGGCAATGGGGGCCAATTGGAGTCATCCAATCAGATCGGAGGACGCCCACGCCCACGCCCCTGCCCTGCCGTCGCCGCTGTGAGGCGGCGTCACATCCTACGGCGAAAAAAAATGCTCTTCCCATGACCCCGGATTGACTTCCTTGATAGGATTGGGAGCTTCCAAACACACACACAAACACCCCGCCCCCCCCTGCCCCTCCCCGCCCCAACACACACACCCATGGGGTCAGATCGCGACAGAAATGAAAAGAGATATATGTCAGCTCCAATGACTTGTAAATCATTTTAAAAAAATGAGACAAAGTTTATGTGATGGGGAAAGAGACATGCCACAGTAGTGTAGTGGGTACCGTAGTCATACGAAAAACCAACTGTGGTTCTGATTATCCTAAGAGCATTGAATCATGTACCCGGTAGTCAAATGACTGTGGTTGTCGAACAAATTCCTTTGACAACTGACTTTTGCCCTTACCAGCAGTTCTATTTATTCTTGCCTATCTTTAACCCTCCATCCGCAACAAACAAAATAAACTCAGAAAGAAACCGAGAAGTGACAAAAAAAGAAGGCAGAGAGAGAAAAAATAAACACACGATAAGTCTGAGGCTGTCGAACAAATTCCTGTGACAACAACTGCGTCCTTATCAAAAGGTCTATTTACTCTTCCCTATCTCTCAACCCTCCATCCGCAAAAAACAAAATAAACGCAGAAATAAACAGAGAAGTGGCAAAAATAGAAGAGAGAGAGGAAAAAAAAATAAGGAGGAGTAATTACTGACACACAGTAATGCTTCGAATGAAAAATGAAACTCTTAGATGTACCTTGGGGGCCTAGACGCTGAGAAACCAGCTGGGCTTGAGAGACGAAGAAAAAATGATGATGGAATATCCAACCTAAGATTAGGAGAGAGAGAGAGAGAGAGAGAGAGAGAGAGAGAGAGAATTCTTACAAAACTCACACCAAACTAAATGCGTAGAAACAAAGTAAAACAGAAGTTCTTTCAAACTCTAACAAATGGTATCATGAAAAGAGAAGAGAGAGAGAGAGAGAGAGAGAGAGAGAGAGAGAGAGAGAGAGAGAGATTCTTCTAAATATCACGTCAAACTATATGCGCAGAAAGAAACATAACAATTCTTCCAAACGCTCACAAGTAGCATTATGGAGAGAGAGAGAGAGAGAGAGAGAGAGAGGAGAGAGAGAGAGAGAGAGAGAGAGAGAGAGAGATAAAAACAGACGGCAAAAACAGGGATGGGGGGAAAGTGGACGATTAGGGAAAGTCTACACCACCTGATCGCATGGAAATATGACCACAAAAAAGGGGTGACTGATTCATCATAAGTTCTTCAACAAGACACATTAATTCTTGTGAGAGAGAGAGAGAGAGAGAGAGAGAGAGAGAGAGAGAGAGAGTACAAACCTCACACCAAATTATGTACGTAGAAACAAAGTCAAACAGAAGTTCTTCCAAATGTTCACAAATGGCATCGTGGAGAGAGAGAGAGAGAGAGAGAGAGAGAGAGAGAGAGAGAGAGAGAGAGAGAGAATAAGTTATTCCAAAAATCACACCAAAGTATAAACGCAGAAAGAGAGAAAAAACCCTAGAAGTTCTTCCAAACTCTCACAAATGGCATCATGGAGAGAGAGAGAGAGAGAGAGAGAGAGAGAGAGAGAGAGAGAGAGAGCATGATGCCCATAGAGAAATATCTTACTCCAGTTTTGGAAGAGATCACAAAAGGTTTGCACGGAGAGGGGAATAAATGTGATACTCAGCATACAATATATCACCCTAATATCTTCATTACCTTTATTCAGTTCTCTTGTGACAGTTGATTTAACTGTGTATTCTTTTGTCAATACTATTTTCCATTTCCAACCAAAGATTGTTATCACTGAAATGGGTTAGCATATTTAAACAGCATTATTAAAAATCACCTCGGTTTTTTCATTAATTTCTCCGTAAGCTGGTACCACCTTCGAACTTTTATTTATAACATTAAAAAAAAAACACTCGTGACTCTTACGCATCTACGCAATCTTCACCGAACTTTACGCTGCAGGTACAACCATCGCAATTACTTTCCCGTACCAGAGAAGCCCCTCTGAAAAAACTTCGCTACGTTTCAAACTCACTAAAAACAATCTAATCGCCGTGACATGTTCGCTTAAGGGGATACGCGTACACGTCATGACATTTCGACACTCTTAATAAAAGGATCTAGAGAGCGATCCCAGTTCTCATCAGGTGGGTTGGTTTTCGTCATCAGGAGGTATAGGTGAAGATCTTGGGGACTTACTCCTTATCATTTACGATTTGTCGCTCTTTTTTGAGCTGACTGTTTTTGTGTCTATTTCCTCTTTATTTCTTATGTTTTTATTCTCCACTATTATGTACTTTTTATCTGACTGTTCTGCGTTTATTTCTATATTTGTTCTTTACTTGTTCTTGTTCTCATTTATTACGTTCTTTTTTTGGGGTTGACTGTTTTTGCGTCTATTTCCTCTTTATTTCTTATGTTTTTACTCTCCACTATTACGTACTTGTTATCTGACTGCTCTGTGTCTATTTTCTATATTTATTCTTTACTTGTTCCTGTTCTCATTTATCATGTTCTTTTTTAAGTTGACTGTTTTTGTGTCTATTTCCTCTTTCTTTGTTGTTTGGTCTTGTTTATTTTTTATTCCTTTCTTTACGGTGCGATAATTTGCGGAATACTTTCCAATTCCGTGACTTATTATTAACCGAATTACTTCTTCCTATTTTTTTTTTATTTGGGATTTCTTGTTACTGTTATTACCATTTCTTAATTCATTTCCTTTTTCTATTTTACATAATTTTTGTTCGTTTTACGTTAATTTTCCCCCTCTACTTATTGTGGCTGATATCTTTAGCGTCTGACACGACAATTCGTCGTGTAATGCAAAGCCCAACTAAAAGAGAGAGAGAGAGAGAGAGAGAGAGAGAGAGAGAGAGAGAGAGAGAGAGAGAGAGAGAGAGAGAGAGAGAGAGATTCTTCCCTTTACTTACAATGACTGAATTCTGAAGCAACATTTGAACCGACAAAACGTCGTGAAAATCAAAGCCCAACTAAGAGAGAGAAGAGAGAGAGAGAGAGAGAGAGAGAGAGAGAGAGAGAGAGAGTCTTAGAAAACTCACAGCAAACAATACGTATGGAAACAAAGTAAAACAGAAATTCTTCCAAACGTTCACAAATGGCATCAGAGAGAGAGAGAGAGAGAGAGAGAGAGAGAGAGAGAGAGAGAGAGAGAGGCTTGAGTCGGGCTTTAAGAGACTGTCACGAGATTTGTCAGGCCGTCGACGTCATATTTTTTTTCTTCAAGTTGAATGGGCGTATCCATCACGCCACAGGTTGAAGGCGACGGGAATAAACGTCAGGTATTGCCATCCACTGATGGATGTGGCTGTTTAACATCCACACATTGTAAGGATGAACGGATTCCTGTTGAGTCGGTCTCTTAAGAAGGAAGGATACTCCGAGATCCTATCCTTAGGGTTAAAAAAGGTGACTTCCCACCACATGCTCCTCTCCATATTCCTTGGACGATTAGTGCTGAGATGGAGATTAAGGACTTTCTCTCTCTCTCTCTCTCTCTCTCTCTCTCTCTCTCCAAGAACAGTTCCTTAAAATAGTCTTCATATTTGCATCTATCTCTCAGCAACTAAACCAGAAGCAGATGCCTCCCTCTCTCTCTCTCTCTCTCTCTCTCTCTCTCTCTCTCTCTCTCTCTCTCTGTTAGTTCCTTTGGGCCCTACATTTGCAAATCTCTCAAAACCAAAGCAGGTGATGCCTCTCTCTCTCTCTCTCTCTCTCATGTTCATAAATCTTAAGGTGACAATATTAACACCGTGTAACCTTTTTCTCTCTCACGGTCGTTAATCTTTGAAATGACACCAATAACATTCGAGTAACCTCTCTCTCTCTCTCTCCTCTCTCTCTCTCTCTCTCTCTCTCTCCTGTTCAGTTATGATGTGAAGACAGTTAGTATTCTTCCAGCAACAACCCTGTCATCAATCCGGAGACCGGGCAAAGAGAGAGAGAGAGAGAGAGAGAGAGAGAGAGATTTAGGGGTGTTTGAGGCGTACTATCCGTTGCTTGTTCGTCGGCAAGTTATGAGTTTTTACGCGGATAATTTGGGATAAAGGGAAGTCTATAGCTCGTCGACTCTCAAGGTGTACAACAGTAATAAGGGCTGCTTATTTAGTTTTTAGTTGTCTGTAAAAGAAAGCTGTTGTGCCGGCTTTGTCTGTCCGTCCGCACTTTATTCTGTCCTCCCTCAGATTTTTAAAACTACCATGTCTAGAGGGTTTGATATCGCGGTTTAATGCGAGTAAAAAAACTCGACTATTTACGCGACTTTTAAGAAAAAAAAATAAAACTCGCAACTCTCTACGCATGCGGTTTAACGCAAGTTTTTTAAAGAGAGAGAGAAAAAAAACTTCCTTTCAATTATATACGGATGTGGTTTAATAACGCGGTTTAATCCAGTAAAAAAAAAACTATTTACGCAAACAGTTTAAAGCGAGTTTTTAGAAAAAACTCAACTCTTTACGCACGCAGTTCAACGCAAGTGTTTTTAAAGAAAAAACCCTTTCTCTGTTATCCCAATCGAAGGAGGCACCTGATTCGATACCCAGCTACACTCGACCACTGAAGTAACTACCTCACGAACGATAAACCTGTCCCCCCACACGTCCCGATGCCGTATTTTTTCTTCTCCCACCTCCAGGAATTAATAAAGATGTATAATATAAGGCCAATTATCTTTTGTATGGGGTTTTTATAGACCTCAGAAGTATGGGAGAGGGAGAAAGGGGAGGAGAGGGATAGACGGGGGGGAGGGGGGGAGAGAGAAAGGGCTCGGGAGAAGATGAGAAAGATCAACTGACAGAATTCACTCGCCTGATCCTTCCTCACACAACACCCTTCCCCATCCCACTCCTCCCTCCCTTCCCCTCCTTTTTTTTCTTTGTATACCTTTATGGATTAAGGACAAAACCCCAAAGGGGCCATTCGCCTAAAAATGCTTTACAGTCCACCATAAAAAGGGTGGGATACTTCCAGAGCCATAAAAATGTTATTTATTGATAAAAGTATATTTCTACTGTCGGGGCTCAAAGCAACAAGAAGGCCAAATGTCAAGAAGAAGAGAGAGAGAGAGAGAGAGAGAGAGGAGAGAGAGAGAGAGAGAGAGAGAGAGAGAGAGAGGAGAGGAGGAGAGAGAGGGGGCAACCATGGTGCGATATGAGAACGATGAAAATGGGCAGCTTATATTAATCGGGCATCAAAATGATAACATCTTGTGATAAAGCAACGTTAACTGGTTGGTTCATATCAACTGGCGTTGCAGCAGATGGCATCGGCGGCCTGAATAGCTGTAAATTTCTTAAGAATATTTAGGTAATTTAGTATGCAATGGTTTAATAGCAGCCTAAAGGTAAACGCATATTTACAGCATCCAAACTTTCAAATAAGCTTCAGACATTCCAAATATACTTTCTGTGTGTAACTATGGAAATTTAAGGCTGCCAAATTCTATATTTAGACTTGCTTAAAACCCGGTAGAGATCAGCCTTTCTCACTCCTGGCTCTTATATAGGTAAGCAAAATTAAATTTTTAGTTTTCTGTAAAAGAAAACTATTGGGCGGGGTTTTTCTGTCCGTCCGCACTTTATTTTGTCCACATTTTTTCTGTCCGCCCTCAGATCTTAAAAACTGCTTATAAAGAGGCTGCAAATTGGCATGTTGATCATCCACCCTCCAATCATCAAACATACCAAATTGCAGCCCTAGCTCAGTAGTTTTTATTTTTATTTTAAGGTTAGTGTTAGCCATAATCGTGCTTCTAAGCAACGATATAGGATAGGCCACCACCGAGCCGTGGTTAAAGTTTCATGGATCACGGCTCATATAGCATTATACCGAGACCACCGAAAGACAGGTCTATTTTCGGTGGCCATGATTATACCCTGTAGCGGCTGTACGGAAAACTCGATGGCGCCGAAGAAACACCAGGAACGTCTCCGCCTTCCCTTATATCATCGTCAATTTTAACTATGAAGGTACTCTAGCAATAATGATATCTGACTGGACCTACGGAATTTCCTAAAAGACAATATCCTCATCTCCACATTGAAAACGAAACGACTTTATACGAGAAACATGACAAAAAAGTAATTCTGAACTTTCAACAAGAAACATGACAAGAAAACACGCAATACTGAATTCTGTAAACACGAAATCAGAAACATAACAAAAACTTAATCCTGAATGATAAAAATGAGAAACATGATAAAAAGCCCAATTACATTTCCACATTACATAAGAAACATGACAAAAAGACAATCCCAAACTCTACTACAAGAAGATATCACAGATATAACGCCGTGCAATGGAAGCTTCGAACAAACAGAATAAAAATATGCACTTATAAAAAAATATTATTAATAATAATAAAAAAGATGTTAAATACAAAAAAAAAAAAAAGGTTTTGTCGCCACTCCTCACTGCCAGGTAAACTTCTTCCTACGAATCCAAATTTATGTGCTTTTGTACCAACAGAGATATTCAGACTGTAAACCTCCGACTATAATTTTTGCTTTAATTTTCTTCCGGGTAATAAATACACTGGCAAAACAAACTTATTGACTACCAATGTTCTCTCCTGATGTTCTCATTATATATTATATATATATATATATATATATATATATATATATATATATATATATATATAATACCATTGAGTCTACTGTATTAGAGTCGAAGTATTATATTTATTATTATTATTATTATTATTATTATTATTATTATTATTATTATTATTATTATCTGAGAGGAAACGGAACAGCTTATGCCTCTTCACGAGAAAGAAAATTCTTCTTTGGTTCTTGCAATAAAGCGACAATAACAACCCAATAAATCTGGCACAGACTTAACACCTGATTCACCTGAAAACAATAAATTTCGGGAGACCATCACACTTTAAAATTGGTAATCGGAAAAAAAAAAAACTCAAGGCATCAATAGAACAAAAAGCAACAACAACAACAACAGCAGCAACATCTTACAAAGCTACTGTTTACATTCAGTGTAGCACTTCCTACAGAAGAACTTTAATACCGCAAGAATCTCACCGTAAATAATGAGATCCCTCTGACTACGAGGCTACAAACACGTCTTGAATTAGAGTACACTTCGGCACGTGCAATAATTCTTCTTCCCGTTCTGGCAACAAACATAAACACGTTGTCCGAAGGCTTCTGAGACCGCCGTGTAAACATGCGCATACAAGCAAGCGAACGCAAGCACACGGGCACCGATACATGAGATGCCTAACAATGGCAGCAAAAGAAAAGAAAACAATATAAAACAAAAACAAAATTCTTTCCCTTTTTGGTAAGAGCGACGTAATGTACATCCTCCAAAGTCTCAACAGATGGAAGCACAAGTGCATTTACAAATGCATTTACACATACATTTACAAATGCATTTACACATACATTTACAAATGCACTTACACATACATTTACAAATGCACTTCAGTATTCCCGTACATATACACTCACAAATGCACTTACAACTACATTTATAAAAAGCATTTACAAATACATTCACAAATACACTTCTAAATGCACTTACAAATACACTTTAAAATATACTTAAAAATGCACTTACAAATACACTTACAACCGCACTTACAAATACACTTAAAAATGCACTCCCAAATGCACTTACAAATACACTTAAAAATGCACTTACAAATACACTTACAAAAACACGAATTGCTTCCACTGCGAAAGCAAAAGCAAATATAGGAATAAAAAAACCCAAAAAAAGGAAAACGATTCAAGATGATCCCTTAAGCTGTTGAAAGGTTTGGCTTTGTCTTACAGGCCTTTCGCTCTAAAAAAAAAAAAAAAAAAAGACGTAACGGGTATCAATTAGATTGAGAATTTTCCATTCATAAATCATAAATAAAGTGTCGTTGGGTCGCCCCTCACTTTATGCAAGCCGCTGGATTAGTCCCTAGGCCAAAGTGGCTACAGCATTTTTCGGCATTTATGTGTTGGCAACACAACACTTTACCAAAAAACACAAAAAAAAATCGTAAGAGGAAAAGCCTTTTTACAAGAAAAAATATTTTATAAGACGAAAAATCTTTTACAAAGGAAAAAAAAATATTCTGAGTACAAAATGGCAAATACCTTAGTAAACACGAGTTATAACTGAAAGCCTCCTTTTGTTTTTATACTGAAACAATTCCTATCAGATCAGGTATGAAAAGTTACAATAACTTTTCACCACTGCGCATTGCGTCTGCTTATATCTAAACAAAGTCAAAATACGGGAATTTTTAATTAACCTTTTTAATTTTAAATTTAAAAGTTTTCATTGTGGAAATAAATAAATAATGTTTGGAAATGTACTTACGTCACTCAACCGATCTCTTTGTTTCACAGAGTTCATTGTTACATACTGCCACTCAAATCAAACTCCTAAGGTGTGTTGCAAATTTCAAAGCTTAAATTACAGGAATGAGTCTCTAGGCTTTTAATCAAATGAAATTGAATTTAAAAATATAATCATAGTTTGAAAATACTACACAAAACATCTGGATTCCTGAGAGAGAGAGAGAGAGAGAGAGAGAGAGAGAGAGAGGAGAGAGAGAGAGAGAAATCCGGTATTCACGCCCATCAGGTAAAGAGCTGTAAACGCAGTTAAAGTCATAAGCAGCTTAAACTTCGACCATTAAAATCATCTGTTAATTCACCATGCTATCATTTTGATCTCATACAAAAATGAGATATTACATTTTTATGTATATATATATGTATATATATATATGTATATATATATATATATATATATATATATATATATATATATATATATATATATTATATATATATATATAGTTATTTAATATATTAATTTATATATAATAATGTGGCAGTATATATATATATATATATATATATATATATATATATATATATATATATATATATATATATATATATATATATACACTGTCACATTACATAGCCATTAGCATACAAATACCAACATGGGAACCATTAGTTCAGTTGACATAAAAACATACTAAGTTGAAGGTTTATCATACAGTTACACTAAAAATGCTGAATTAAAAAAAAATACAAATATAAAACAAATTATATCTCATTACATGCTTCTGACTGGTGCTTCAATCAAAACAATTAAAAAAATACAAAATGTCTCATATTACATGTTTTCTGACTGGTGCTTCAATCAAACAATCAAAAAAAATACAAAATGTCTCATAATGCATGCTTTTTTTTGACTGGTGCTTCAATCAAACGCGTATTGTACAAATCACCTCGACGCCCAGCTATCAGATTTCAAGAGCTACAGACAGCCGCGTGTATTTCAAGAACATTACAATGAAGAATATAATTTAAAATAAATCAAGGAGAATTTCGAAAACACGAACACGGCCACCTCCGCAACAAACGGGAGAAAACGAAGAAGCCCCGATCACGAGAACTGATTTCATGAGTAAAGAAGAGAAGCAGAATCTCATGCATAATATACCCAGGGAGATTCAGTGAGGAATTCGATAATGGCCTACCCACCTACCACCAACCTACCTACCCCCTCCTTCTCCCCAACACCTCCCCTCACAATCAACATCCCCAACCCCTCCCCTCCACAATCAGCATCCCCCTACCCCCCTCCCCCCACAATCAACTCGCTCCGGCTTAAAAAGCCTATGATTAAACAATGCACTTTGCGAATTCTTCTCCTCGGCGTCCCGGGGCCAGTATTTTATCATGGCGGCCTCATAATTGTCGCAGTAAATCGCGCCCCAGATGTCGCTAAATATCAGGCGATCGCGGAGGGCGTTTGGAATTCGTATTAACACAAAAGCGTTGATAAACGGAGCTTTGTGTTACCTAAAATCTAAGAAAACAAAAATAACAATAAATTTTTTTTTTTCATAATACCGTAGGACAGAAGAGCCAGGTTCGGGTTCCTTAAATTGGAGAGAGAGAGAGAGAGAGAGAGAGAGAGAGAGAGAGAGAGAGAGAGAGAGAGAGAGAGAGAGAGGACGATTCACTCTTGCTGCTTGACATCAAAACAATCCTTAATACAAGTAGTTCATGATAAAGTGAGGATGACTGGTAAATTCAGTCAAGGAATCTGTTGCCATAATATATCCTGTTGTCATAATATATATCCATTTGCCATAATATGTCCTGTTGCCATAATACATCCTAACTGACAAAGAAAAAGTGACAGTTTATAAGATTAAATCAATCAATCATTTGTGACAACAAAGGAAAATAGTACATAATGGAGAAAAAGCTTATGTCCTGAGTATTTTAGCGACGGAATCCAGGAAAGTCTCGAGAGCATTGAACATTAAATGTCTTTTGTGGATTTTGTGAATTATTTTAAAGGAAGCAATGAATCAATCAAGAACTTTTAAAGTTTTTTTTAATGGATTATTTGCATCTAAGTCGGTTCATGTCCTATAATGATTAACATATTCCCATGTTAGAAACGGGAGGACTTAATAAATGGTATGAGAGAGAGAGAGAGAGAGAGGAGAGAGAGATGAGAGAGTAATGATGAATTGGAATTTGACGAAATGGACGACAGTAAAAGGAAATATCTCTTTAGTATTCTTAACATGAATTAATAAAAAAAAAGAAAAATCATGAAACTTTATCATTCAAACTCTTCCATTAAGATATATCCTCTCACAACAAAGAGATGATGCGAAGTCGATGCACGAAGGGAAAAATACATTTAATTTTGTCAATATGCGCATATTAAAAATAAAAATATGTATTTTGGGGAGAGTAACCTTTATGATTTAGACAGTCAGGAATCAAACTGAATCTTTAGGATTCGGTTAGTTTGAAATTAAAGTCTGAACCTCTATGATTGGAGTTCGACATGAAACTATATATCTTCGGAGTGTTCATAGTTTAAACAATGAGTGTTTATGACTGAGAGAGTCCAGGACAAAACAGTGAAATAGGAATCAACCAAGCCAGTGGAGAGAAAGATCCATCACAATGTCATTCCATGTAGATGTCAGGACACCAACAAAATTGAAAGGAAATACAACAATCACGAAAGCAAGGGAAACATCAAATTAATCATTCAAACCCGGAATAAAAACAAGTCTCGACAAACCGTCAAAAAAAAAAAAAAAAAATTTATCAAAATAGCTCGATAGAGCAGGTGGGTCACGAGGCATTTGTAACCATCAACAACCGATGAGAGTTGTAAAAAAAAAATTCCATACATATATATATTAATACGAAAGTTTAAAATTCCGCTTCTATATACCTTTTAGTGAGGTCATGTTATATGCATCTATCTATTCGGTAATGAAAGCTCCTGTATTTTGCTCCCCATTTATGAAGCTTTAATTAAAACTATGTATTTGCCAGTATTCCAATTTCGTGGACCCAACCAAACGATGTATTCAATTTTGTTCGGCCGCATCCAACCTCCAGGAGACAGCACGTGAATAATTGCGCTCATGCACATGTGTAATGTAAAATGTTGTGTACTATGTGAATACATTTATCACGAGAAAGCAATTATGTATCAGGTATATATATAACATATATATATGTACATATGTATATAAATGTTTGTGCATATATATTATATATATGTATATGATATATATATATATATATATATATATATATATATATATATATATATATATATATATATATATATATATATATATAATCCTACTTAATATACATCAGAATGTACATGCTTAACAAAAGGTAAAATATGTATTTCTGTTATACCATACAACAGCAGTATCATTTAGTGTTAAAAATGTAGAAACATGTATTTCATTAAAAGTGTAACAATATTGTATCTTACGTTGTCATATGTCAAGAAGGCATATGTTCTACAGCGTACATTTTAACCATATAATATTATTTTGATGTCATGAGTAAAAGGAATATTTGCATATATATATATATACTATATATATATATATATATATATATATATATATATATATATATATATATATATATATATATATATATATATATATATATATACAACAACGACTACAGTGACGTCCACTAAAGCTGGAAATGAAAAGGAGTGTATGCAATGATGTTGGTTTGTACATAACCCAAGTTGCACCGTAATGCTTGGAACGTATGATTAGCTTTCTTAAAGATGTGTTATCAGACGTTTTAATTATCTATTTAATACACAAAGAAAATATTCTTCTATACTTTAAGCATTATCTGTTTATTCCACAGGGTATTACTGTAACTAGCCCCAACGTAATATACATAAATAAACAAAACTAATAAACGTCATATTTTAAAATCTTCGAAAAGAAATTAATATAAAATATAAAATAATTATATATCAGGTCTTACGTAACCCTATAAATAACAATAAATGAGAAGTGAATAAATTTCTTTTTTTTTAATTCTGAAAAAAAAATTCCAAAATTTCCAGCGAGGAACCAAGACTAAGGAAGCCGCCCTTGAGCAAATACGACATTAATTCCATACGAGGCCTCGCCATCACCGGAGGAGGAGGGAGAGGGGAGAGGGGAGGAGTAGAGAGGTTGAGGGAGGGAGGGCCAGAAGGTAGGATAAGACACAAGATAAGGGGTTAGGGAAGGCATATATGTGCGTAAGGGGGGGAAGGGAAGGGGTGGGCACCGAAGGAGGAGATAGAGGAGAGGGGGATGGGAAGTAGTGGGAGTAAAGATAAGACAGAAAGATAGGGTTTCGGGGAAGCAGAATAAATACACCAAGAAAATGAGAGAGGGAGAGAGAGCTGAGGGGGGAGAGATAAGAGGCACAAGATAACGTTTTGGAAAAGAGAATGACATGCAAAAGGAAAAGATAGGGAGGAGGGGGTACTGGAGAAGAAGAAGGAAGAGGAGAAGGGAAGAGGGAGAGGAGGTGGAGGGGAGGGAGGGGGGGAGGAGAGGAGAGGAGAAGGACAAGCCAAGAGGGAAAGAGATAGGGAGGGAGGGGTGGAGAAAAGAAGAAAAGGAAGAGGGAGAGGAAAGGAGAGGGAGAGGAAGGGAGAGAGAGGAAGGTAGACGGGAGGGGGAGGGGAGGGGAGGGGGGGGGGGAGGGGAGGAGGGAGACAGAAGGACGACGAAGAAGACATCCGAATACATTACAATGGCCGCCAACGGAGAGAATTCCCCTTGCGATTTCAATTATCTTGGGTGGTACCGCTGCAATTAGTCAAGAGATGAGATAATTAAGAAAGAGATTACGGCGAGTTATAGCTATCATTCGCACGCGTGAGCGAGCAAGTGAGTGCGTGCGCACGCGCGCGACCCATTGTCTCCGTGAGCGTTTAAGCAAAGAGTGTTTGTGAGAGTGTGCGTCTGTCATTTTCCTCATTATATATTCATTTACATATCTCGGCCGCTTTACCTTCTTCTGGATAAGGTCCGCCTACGCCGTTAAAAACACAGTGCTTGGTTTTAATATATGCAAGCGCACACACGCACACACAATTAGATGGAGACCAATTACCCGGGAAGGGGAAAACAAATAAAAGGTGGTGGAGACGCAAAACAAAAAATAACTATGCTTAAAATAAAAAATAATTAAGCTAACAATAAAAATAATTACGCTAACAATAAACATTAACTATGTTAACAATAAAAACAATAGCTACGATAACAATAAAAAAATGTAACTACGCTAAATATAACTACGCTAACAAAAAATAAGTTACACTAACAATAAAAAATGACTATGGTAACAATAAAAAAAAATAGCTAAAATAACATTAAAAAATGACTACGCCAACAATAAAAAATAAATACGCTAAAATAAAAAATAACTAGGATAAAAAATAACTGCGATAACGATAAAAAAAATCATTACGCTAACAATAAAAATACCTACGCTAACAATAAAAAAGTTAACTAAGATAACAACAAAAAAACCTACGATAACAAAAAAAATAACTTCCCTAACAATAAAATAATACAAAAATGGTTAAGAAAAATTTTTAAAAATCACGTAAAGCAATTATATATTACTGAAAACATTTAAAAAATTACCCATTCATGTAATAATAACATAAAATAATAAAAATTTAGTTACGTATAATCTAAAACCTAGAAACGTTTTCAGTTATGAACAGGTCAAAAATGATGCAAAATAGTTTATAAACATAAAATTTGAACCGGAGATTTTTTTAATCGATAAATGGAAACTGTAGAGACAGAAGTAAATTAGAGGAGGAGGGGATGAGATGGGGTAGAGAGAGGCCTCGTAGAGGTAGAGGGAGAGCTAAGAGGTACTACAGATGAACAGGCTGATGCTGTGTGTACTTGTGGAAGAGGAGAGACTGTCGCTGGAAGCTTGAGAGATGAGGATGGGAAGATGAGAGAGACAGCCAGCCTCTCCTTCTAGAGAGTTGCTGATTACAGAGAGAGAATATATTTTCATTTGTATAGTTTTACATAATGTCTGGCATCTCATCTACCGAGGTACAGAAGAAGAAGGAGAGAGAGAGAGAGAGAGAGAGAGAGAGAGAGAGAGAGAGAGAGAGAGAGAGAGAGTCTACGTCAGCGATGGTGGTAGCAGTAACGGAAGGTAGCAAAAGCCTCTACTAAGGAGGGTGACTGAAGGAGGTACAGTAGTAGGGACACGGGGCAAGATTAGATGATGAGGGGAGAGGAAGGAGGAGGAAGAGGAGGAGGCGGAGGAGGGTGAGGGAGTGGTAGGGGGGAGAAAAAGAAGCGAGAGAGGGAGAGAGAGAGATGCTCCCTTCTTATCAGGCAGCAGTTATCTAGAGCAAGAGTAATAAAACCGTAATGTCAAATAAATGTCTTCATAAGTTCCTCTAATCAGATGCAACAGGGAAGATGGCCAACCGCACCACTAGAAAAGTGTAGCAGCCTATCAATAATCCCACACCCTCCCCCTTTTACGGATAACACACATTCTCTCTCTCTCTCTCTCTCTCTCTCTCTCTCTCTCTCTCTCTCTCTCTCTCTCTCTCTCTCTCTCTCTATGAATGAAACCATTAACCTCCATCGCACAATTTGGTGGCGTTGATACAAAGAAAAATGCCTCATTTTACCGACCTAATGCGTTGAAATCATGGACCTAAAATTCAACTGTTACCTGATTGATTGGTGTATTATAAACTGGCGTCGCAAGCACCTCGGTCATCGAAGATAAAACGAATTCTTGAAGACATGTTACTTACTGATCACACTGAAAGTTTCCCAGAATTCCGGACTGGAAAAAATAACCTTCCAGAATTCCGGACTGGAAAAAATAACTTTCAAAATTTCGGGCTGGAAAAATAACTTTCAGAATTCCGGACATGAAAAAATAACTTTCCAGAATTCCGGACTGGGAAAAATAACTTTCAAGAATTCCGGACATGAAAAAATAACTTTCCAGAATTCCGGACTAGAAAAATGACTTTCCAGAATTCCGGACAGGAAACATAAATTTCCAGAATTCCGGACTGGGAAAAATAATTTTCAAGAATTCCAGACTGGAAAAACTAACTGTCAAGAATTCCGGACTGGCAAAAAGTAATTGATTTATATAGAAAGATTATGGAGTAATTCGCCTCAAAGACACGTGTAGTGGACTCATTATCCAATGACAACCTATGTCTTGGGACGAGACGGACCTGGACCACTCAGGATTCGACACTCCTCCGGTCTGACCAATCACAAACCTTTTACGGTTCCCATTAGCCAATGGGAAGCTCGGGTTGTTTCTTCCTCAGCCCCGCCCCTCGTTATCAAAACTAATGGGATGGTAACGAGTTGTCTCATTAAGAACTGTAGTGGAGAAAGGGAAGGGGAGAGGAAGGGGGAAAGGGGGATAGAGACCACCATCCTATGTATGCAAGTTACACCTTAACTAGAATGTCAGAATAACTACAACGACAAAAAATAAAAATGAAAAAAAAAAAGTTACGAGATGACACTGCTATACAAGATACCACCCAATCAATCACTATCTCATCATCGACATTACCATCGTCTGACCATCATTTAATCAATATCGATGATGTGACAAAAAAAAAAATCTTAGAAGAAAAAAATCCAATAAACTGACCTCGTAACAAGATGGCCCTCTTGCACAACGTCCCCCCAAAAAACATTTTGCAGACTGAAAAGGATTCTGGGGAAACGATCAAGAGTTCTGCCCCGAACACGAAAATTGGTCGCGATAATGATGTCACCGGCCGATAAACCCTGAAGCCCGTCAAAGGAGGAGGAGGAGGAGGAGGAGGAGGAGAAGGAAGAGGAACCGCCGAAGGATAGCTGCAGAAAACGCCCGGCCATCGCCTCTTCAACGCTGCCGACAATAAACACCAAGAACAAGACTTAAATGTCAATAAAAGCCTGGCTGAACTGGTCGATGAAGATATCTCTCTCTCTCTCTCTCTCTCTCTCTCTCTCTCTCTCTCTCTCTCTCTGTCAAGCCGAGAGCCAGAACTAAAACAAGTTGACCTTTAGTTCTATTTAACCTAGCTACTATTACTCATCCCCATCTCCCCCCATTATCTCCCCTCGCCCCTGTTCCGCCAGGCGATAACACACAAAGCAAAAGTGAAGAAGAAGAAGAAGAAGAGAAGAAGAAGGGGAGGAGGGGCAGAAAGAGAAAGATGGGCAATGGTTCCTCTCTTAAGGTTTCTGTTGGACAAAACCAACCCACTATCTATCTATCCGAC
>NC_089745.1:9110917-9118417 GCF_040412425.1 Macrobrachium rosenbergii | reverse complement strand
TAAAAACCTACCTTCCAGACCTCTCTGGAACAACCTTCCAAACCTCTCTGGAACAACCTTCCAGACCTCTCTGGAACAAACAGAAGCGAATGAGATCGGATTGCCACTGGAGATTACATAATAAACCAGTTTTGAATGAAGCTGTGCCCCAGGGAGACATGCTACCCCCACCACCACCACCCCCTCAACTCCATCTCGTTTCCCCTCTCTCCTTGCCCAAGCCGCCCCCCCACCCCCTTCCACGGTTGCTTAACTGCCCTATACATCTCGTATTTCTAATTACTGATCTCTCTACCACAAGTACCCCTACTCGACAAGCCGAGAACGTCTGTAACCCTAAACCTATACCTGCCACAGTTTAGATACTTATCACTATTTTAGATCCTAATGCACAAAATATTTAGTACATCTCACTGCCATAAATCCTAATGTTCAGAATTTTCAAACTTTTGCACTGGAGTAGCTCCAAATAGATCATTTTCATTCTCATGGACCATAACATTAAATCTTCAAAGCTTCACACCGACGTTCATTTATTATTATTATTATTATTATTATTATTATTATTATTATTATTAAGTGTATGATAAAAACCAAATAAGAAACGTGGGTAAATCTACCTTCAGTTTCTTTTCCAGACTTGTTAGGCCCATGATGTCGAACGCTTTAGAAATTATAAATATGGTACTGACAAAGCTTTAATTTCATTAAATTACTTGACATAGAATAATTTAAAAGCATCCACTTGTTCGTTTAATAAGAAGCTGACTTGATAAAGCAATAATTATATATAATTAAAAGCCACCTGCTAATAAAAAAAAATTAATCTAAAATTCAGGAAAAAAAGAGGAAGTAGACACTGAACCATCTTCATATCTTCGAACACAATTTCACGCATTGCATAATCAGAAAGCTCTTTTAATAATCAGTGCTTTTCGAACCACCAGAATGGCGCAAAGTGGAGAAACCAAAAACCAAGATACTAATTGAACCAACAAATCTCGTTGCGATAACTTCTTGACATTCATCGATGGTTATCTTGACAGTTTAGATACTTAAACTCGGCCGAGAGAGTTTAAGCACTTGTGCTGGTCCTAAGCCCGGATAAAAGGGGAAGGTCAAGAGCAGCCTACTATGACAGGTCGGCTAGACAATGACGTCACACGGACTCATTCCAGGCTGGACTCATTACTGGCACGTCGATACAACAGAACATCTGACCATCTTTCGTCTTTGCATTAACTCTTTCAGCCTTAGTGGGTTCTGGTTAAGAGTAAGGGTTATAAAGATCCGCTTCAAAATTCGAAATTAGGTATAGGGTTAATGGACCTTCTTATTAATTTAAAACATAAACAAGTAAAAAATACGCTGAAGTTTCTTGGGCGCAATCGGGTTTTCTGTACAGCCGCTACAGCGTATAATCAAGGCCACCGAAAATAGATCTATCTTTCGGTGGTCTCGGTATAACGCTTAATGAGCCGCGGTCCATGAAACCGTAACCTTAAACAAAATAAAAATTACTCAGGCTAGGGTTGCAATTTGGTATATTTGATGATTGGAGGGTGGATGATCAACGTACCAATCGGCAGCCTTCTAGCCTTAGTAGTTTTTATGATTTGAGGACGGACAGAAAAAGTGCGGACGGACAGACAAAGCCGGCACAATAGTTTTCTTTTACAGAAAACTAAAAAAACACTTACGAGCACGGGTGGAAAGGCAGTCTTTCAAGAACACTTAAGTTTTTCTAATTACTTTACAAAAAAATAATTCATACATATTTATTCATGACTAGAAAAAAATGTACGAGTTTTTAGTCATCCCATGTCCTAGCTTGCTGGAATCCTCGGGAAACATGTTTCCAGAAAGATACAAATCTCTCCCAGAGCGATTAAATCACTCTGACTTATATTCACTCCCACTCCGACTCGCGTGCAGTCACTCCCATTCCCAGAAAATTACTCCCGCTCGCAAAAAACCACAATCATTCCGACAAAACTGTTTTATTCTCACTCATATATTCAACCCCCATTCATACAATATCACTTCCATTCAGAAAGCCACGTCATATATAAATTTAAAAATATTCTCCCCTTCGTATCGTAGTAAATCATTCCAGCAAGGAATTATTTTAAATTTTACAAAAGCACTGCTATTTAGACAAAAGCCTTCTCAATATTATTATTATTATTATTATTATTATTATTCAGAAGATGAACCCTATTCGTATGGAACAAGCCCACCAAAGGGGCCACTGACTTGAAATTCAAGCTTCCAAAGAATATGGTGTTCATTCGAAAGAAGTAACAGAAGGTAATTGGAAATACAGAATGAGATCAGTTATTAGAAAAAGATGAGTTAACATATAAATAATTAAATACAAATGTAAGTAAAGAATTAAAATGTAAGTTGAACTGTATTAGGGTAGTAATGCATTATAATCATCAGTCCATCTGACGACCGCCACCCTCCCCCAAGCCCCGCCCTTCAACCACACTCGTAGATTCTACCTGAACCTTCCGAAACACAATACAGACGTCAAAAGTACTCGCTATTTGCAGGTACGCCCTTCGGAAATTCTCTAGTTAACGCTAACCCCTTCTAACCTCGCGACTCTCATTCTCATTCTCATTTTCTCTTGCTTTACCTTTACCTCAATAAACCCCCAACTCCCTCAAAACCCCCTAGCCTCAAGTAAGACCCGACCCCCCAAGCACCTGTTCAGCCAGGCATGTAATACTACACTACTGTGAGCTGTTATCAAACTGTTACACATGAGCCTGGTGTATATTTTATCTATTTATATAAATATATATATATATATATATATATATATATATATATATATATATATATATATATATATATATATATTTATATACACACACTGTATATAGGCTATATGAAAACATTTTCTTCCATGGACAGACTCGAACCCTTGCACAGTAGAAGAGTCCGGAACCAGTTAGCTCCAATATATATATATATATATATATATATATATATATATATATATATATATATATATATATATATATATATATATATATATATATATATATATATATATAATAAATTAAAAGGACATCATATTCATGAATACAGCAAACACGATGACAGCGGTATTTCAAATATGAAAAACAAAAGCTCTTAAAAACTGCCAGATATAAAACGGGCTCCAAATAAAATCATATACTGGAATCCCAAAAGCATAATGACAAATCATTAAAATAAAAAAATATGTATTTTTAAAAGGGTGGAAAAAAGGCTTTTAATTACAGTCAGACGATTACAAATGAACAAAATAAAATTTCGGGAGATGACATCCTTCGTTTTTTCATAAGACCAATGAACTATTTTTAAATATTATCCCTTCGAAGCGACACTTTCGAAATGTCTAATTTTCCTTAAAATGACAACAAAATCACCACCTAGAATAATCTCGTAACCCTTCAATTTTCATCCCCTGCAAAGTGCTTTTATGCAAGCAATATCGATCAAGAGCATTTCCATCAACGCCCATGCTGATGCAGCCAAGTATTTAATTTTCCAAATGTCGGCTGGCGTCATTAATATATTCGTGTCGAAGCCAAGATCCTCTAATGGACAAAGCTTGTACTATCTCCTTCCACTAACCCTAAACCCCTGGGGAAGGGGAGGGGGAGGGGCATGTCCCCCTGAGTGGCGACCCCGCCCCCGACACCTCCGCCGTAATGACGAAGATGGCAAAAACACTATGTGGTGACAACAACGCCGGAGATAGTGAATCGGAACAAATGAGAATTTGTTAAAATAATAAAGGAAAAAAAAAAAAGGGTGAGATATACGGTGTGACGAAAATGTTCTGTCGACGAAATGAAAATATAGCAGTGATGAAAATATCAAGTCATAAATTCTTTTGATGGAAATCAAATAAAATTGTAAAATAAAAATGCATTTTAATTGTCACTTTTTTTTGCTATTTCTGTCTCAGTAAATTGATCTATTTCGTAATATATATATATATATATATATATATATATATATATATATATATATATATATATATATATATATATATATATATATATATATAGAGAGAGAGAGAGAGAGAGAGAGAGAGAGAGAGAGAGAGAGAGAGAGAGAGAGAGGAGAGAGAGAGAGAGAGAGTAGAAAAAAACCTGAACAATCACAGCATCCAAGTAAAAGCAGTATTGCCACAAGAAAACCAAGGAACAAAATGTTAAAAAATAAAGCTAACAGAAACTTAATTACCGTATTAATAAAGGAAGATCAGCGAAAATTAATATAAAATACCTTAAAATAACTAAGCATCGATAATCATCGATATTAAAACGACTAAAGAGGAGTTTGATCTCATAGATTTTATATGTTATATATATATATATATATATATATATATATATATATATATATATATATATATATATATATATATATACTATATATATATATATATATATATATATATATATATATATATATATATATATATATATATATATATATATATATATATATATATATATATATATATATATATATATATATATATATATATATATATATAATAAGTTCAGTAACAAATTCATCTCGCCCAGCTATAACCCGTGAAAATATTCATAAACATTTACCCGGAGAAAATATTGGGAAATAAAAAGACGACAATATATAAACATCGGGAAGGAAAAAGTAGAGGAAGAGAAAACCAGAGAGAGAAAACTATAAAGAGATCATTTCGTATGTATGGAGAAATTCTAATCCTTAAAGCGTTATGCTATGGCTGTAATGTGAGGCACCGAATAGGGAGCAATAGAGTCCTACGGTCCTACGAGAGAGAGAGAGAGAGAGAGAGAGAGAGAGAGAGAGAGAGAGAGAGAGAGAGAGAGAGAGCAATCACGGGTAATACGGCCATTTTGTGGCCATGTGGGCTCGGGGCCGTTAGCCGACTGCACTACCAACGGCTTCTCTCTCTCTCTCTCTCTCTCTCTCTCTCTCTCTCTCTCTCTGGAAGCGAGCGAGCGAGCAAATTCGTCGGAGATTTCAACGCGCGCAATCGTGGTGAGCTTCTCAGCCAAACCGCTCACTACACAATAATGACTGGGAACACCTCATTTGTGGCCGTGTTTAATGAAAAGTCTCGGGTCGTTCTTGCGTCGTTTTCAACATAACGTTCTCGGAGCTATTTCGGGTCTTGCACCGTTATACAAGGATCGGTCTTACTGTTATTTTTTTTTATCGCACTTAGTTTTTTTTTTCGTCTTATTCGGATCGTTTCCATAGTCGTTCACTGAAATATTGGATCGTTATCATAGCATCGTTCTTAGAGTCCCCATTTTTGGGGGATCGTACTTATTTTTTGTGTGTTATTCGGATCGTTTCCACAGTCGTTCTCTGAAATATTGGAACGTCATCACAAGATCGTTCTTAGAGTCCTCCCATTTTTTCTTTTTTTTTTGGGGGGGGTCATACTTATGTTTTTTTTTCGAGTAATTCGGATCGTTTCCATAGTCGTTCATTGAAATATTGGTTCGTCATCACAGGATCGTCCTTAGAGCCTTCCCATTAATATTTTGATCGTAACAGGACCCGCTTAGAGGGTCATGGATCGTACTTATTATATCTTTTGCCCCTGATACTTGGATCGTTTCCACAGCGTTTCTTCAAATACCGGATCGGCCTCACAGTCTTTCTATCGTAATCCACGGATCGTTTTCGCATATTTTCTCTCTTTATGTCGAATAATTCTCACAAACATTTTCGCGATTCTCCAATCATTCTTGTAACCCCTTTTCTTCTCTCTTTCGCAATATCTGGATCGTCCCTACCGCCCTTCTCGTAATGCCTGGATCGCTCTAACGACCTTCCATCGTGACACCTGAATCGTTCTCGCGGCCTTTATCGTATTGCGCGATCGTTCTCACAATCTTCTCCGGTACAATTCCGATTGTTCTTGAAGACAATGATCTTGAACTGCATGTTGTTGTACTGTCTTCGTTGCGCCGACACTCCGTATTGTATTTGGCCATAAGCCGTATTATTATTATTATTATTATTATTATTATTATTATTATTATTATTATTATTATTATTATTATTATTATTAGTAGTAGTAGTAGTAATAACAATAAAGTAATAATATCAATAATAACAACAACAACAACAACAACAACAACAACAATAATAATAATAATCATTATTATTATTATTATTATTATTATTATTATTATTATTATTGTTATTATTACTATTAGTAGTAGTAGTAGCAGTAGTACAATAATAAATCATCCTTGTAGAATAAATCTGAAAAAATTTTAATGGAATCCACATATTTTTATGGAATAAT
Source organism: Macrobrachium rosenbergii (assembly GCF_040412425.1). Lineage (NCBI taxonomy): Eukaryota > Metazoa > Arthropoda > Malacostraca > Decapoda > Palaemonidae > Macrobrachium > Macrobrachium rosenbergii. The sequence goes on along the minus strand of NC_089745.1, from coordinate 9,112,074 downwards.
AATAATAATAATAATAATAATAATAATAATAATAATAATAATAATAATAATAATAATAATAATAATAATAATATCCTATTAAAATAAATAATAAGGTTAATGCATTTTCTTCATTTTGAAGAGACCGGGCAGACATTACTGTATATGGAGGAATACAATATAACACGCACATATACACACACACAGATATGCATACAGACTTAAAAACATACATACGCGCATACAAACATATGCAGGGGAAGGCATAGTTGAAACTGTGTAGCAACGAAAATAAGACTTTCAAATTTTGAAAAGTCAGATTATTTTATGTGAGTATGGAAAATATATATTTGCTTAAAAAGTTAAGAAATGTATACACTGAAATGTATACACACAAGTAATATATAAATATATAAACATATGTATGTATATATATAATTAATATACTCGTACACATACATATATGTACGTATGTAAATTACATATACATATATAAATATATATATATATAATATATACAGTATATGTATATATACATATGTATATGTATGTACATATATATGTACATATATATATACATACTTACAACGTACACATACACCATCGAAACAAACAATAACCATTTCAAAGCAGCCTGCAATCCTATACAAACAAACGAAACGAATTCCAAACCCAAGCCAGTTTGCATAAAAATTCCATAATTACATCTCTTAAAATAACGGCACCGCTCACTCAGCTGGGTCAGTCGGCGGAGTGACGTCGGACTGAGCTTACTACAGAGGTTCACCGCTACAGAAAATTATACTACAATTTCAGTGACCGGACCAAACCAATTCCGCAGTGTTACGCCCCTTCAACTCTTGTGTGTGTATGTAGAGCACACTGGGTAACCACTGCCAACGTTTTTTTTTGGTCTTTCTCTTTGTCTGAGAGAGAGAGAGAGAGAGAGAGAGAGAGAGAGAGAGAGAGAGAGAGAAGAATAAGAGAGAGAGAAATCTCATATTCATAGATATCCCAAAACTTTTTGGTTCCTAAAAGGCCATGATCAGTAGGTTTCAGACAAGTGGATTGCTAATTTTACGTTTGGCATTTCTTTACTTTACGTTGGGCTGCACTAAACAAACACATAAACACACACTCTCATATATATATATATATATATATATATATATATATAT
>NC_089745.1:9095917-9105917 GCF_040412425.1 Macrobrachium rosenbergii | reverse complement strand
CTCCTCCTCCTCCTCCTCCTCCCACTGGGGTTAAATCACTTATCCATCGACGCAGATGATGATGATGATGATGATGATGATGATGATGATGATGATGATGAAGATGAAGAAGAAGAAGAAGTTGAAGAAAAAAAAAAAGAAGAGATTCACAGATTGGTAAAGAACAGTCATTCAGAGAATGTACATCGATTCATTTGGCCGAATCATTACTAGAAGATACTGATAATGCTTTTAAACACTTTAAAAGGTCGTTGCAGCCTCGTCGAAAATAGCGCTCCACTTCAATATGAGAGAAAAAAAAATGTTTACATAATGTTTAAGTAAAGTGGACCAAAGAGCTACAACAACAGTCCAGACACATATCCTTCGTTGTCCAAATGCGGGATGCTACGAACAAACGTTACGTACACACACACACACACACTCACACGCGCGCCGGTAACAGCAAGTATCCTAATCAAAACGGCATCAAATTGCTGCATCAACAGCAAAGGCATAGGATTATCCAGCTTTTATACTGACAGTCCTACAAAATAAATGGTAAAATATATATATATATATATATATATATATATATATATATATATATATATATATATATATATTGAAAGAAAACACGCTGTTAAACCAAATGTCCCAAGACGCCAACATCAAATAACAACCTCAAGTTCCACAGGATCAGAAAGATATCCTTTCCTTGATCCAACCACAGAGACGTCCTACAGACACACAAGCGCCACGTAACAAACAAACAAACAATCAAACACACCGACACAAAAAAAACACACACACACACACACACACACACACACACACACACACGCATCCCCAGCGATAATGGCGAGGGCCATAAAGTGATCGCGCTGCCTCGTCTTGGTTGCTGAACAAACTCGTTTTTATCATTTGGTTAAAATTAGGCGAACATCGGAGTGTAATTACTCTGCCTCGTTGACTGACCGGGGGCTACCAGGATCTCTCTCTCTCTCTCTCTCTCTCTCTCTCTCTCTCTCTCTCTCTCTCTCTTCCTTTGCCCAACTTGGACGGACTGATGTACCCATTTCTTGCAACACACACGCACGCACATACATACATACACACACTGCATGGTTCCTCTGGGGGATTATTATTATATTATTATTAGTATTATTATTATTATTATTATTATTATTATCATCCTTTGTCCAACTTAGACGGACTAATGTACCCATTTCTTGCAACACACACGCACGCACATACATACACACTGCACGGTTCTTCTGGGGATTATTATTATTATTATTATTATTATTATTATTATTATTATTATTATTATTATTCATAATAACGTCCACATATTACTATTAGTCATGAGCTTTCCTTCAAATAGATAAAACCAATGATACCATTAACTTACAGTGGCCAATGAGTAAAATAAATTAAATAAAAAATAAAATAAAAGAAATGAAAAATAAAGTAAAAGAAATATTTTAAATGTGAAAAATTACAGATCAATAAAAAACCGCAAAGCCACCTCTATGATGCATACCACGATTTTTGCCATCATTTAGCCCAAATGAATCGTCTCCTAAAATTTTCTAGTCATTTTATGAAAATGAGTCCTCTCACTTTCACATTTTCTCTTCCGCTGCGTTAAAATGAAGTTTATTTTCATATTTTCTTCTCTTAAATGAATCGTCCCTTTCACATTCTCTCCTGTGAAAGTAAATTCATTCTCCAACGCATCTGCCTTTCTTACAGTGAAAGTGAAACTTCCCTTTTCTCTGACAATCCCCTCATTGAATGCACGTATCATATTTGAATCATCTTTCTTCCTTAGTTTTGCCTTATTTTACTGCATATGATTCCTCTTTCTTTCACACTTTCCCTTTATTTCCAGTGTAAATGAATCCTTTTACATATAACCTTCTCCTTTCGGTGACAAAGAATCTCTCTCTCTCTCTCTCTCTCTCTCTCTCTCTCTCTCTCTCTCTCTCTCTCTCTCTCTCTCCTCCTTTCAGTGCTAATGAAAATCTCTCTCTCTCTCTCTCTCTCTCTCTCTCTGTATCATATACTCCATAATCTCACAGCTATTTCTCCAAAAAAAAAAAAAAACACGCCCACTCTACGCTGAAATGCATCTGCGCCCAAAGCACGGAAGGAGGACCCACAATTCTTCATTTCAGGACCCAATCCGCCATACCATTTTACGCACTGCACGAAAAAAAAAAAAATCCCGCCCGCTGACAGACAAGGGGAGAGAGAGGGGAGGGTGGAAAGGAGAGGGGGACGGGGGGAAGGGGGAGGGAATCTTTATGGCCGCCGACGGACGGGAGCTCTTTGAGAGACATTTTTGAGGCGATTTACAACCGCCGGATTATTTGCATATCATTAGCCGAGCTGCTGCAGCAGTAGCAGTAGCAGTAGCAGCGCCCGCGGTGAAGGTGACACCGCAAGGTTTCCCGAGGAAACAAATGATAAAAGAAAAAAAAAAAAGAAAAAGAAAAAACTGGGCCGCGACATGGAAAAATTCCTGTTCATAACAATGTAAAAAATAAAGAAAAAAAAATCCTTCGGAACTAGAATCAACGTAGGTTCCTTGTCTGGATCCTCTACGAATGAAAAGGACAGAAGGTGAATAATGTATAGAATTTGCTGAAAGCTCAATAGAGGTGAATAATATTTAAAGCTTGTTGAAAGCACAATAAAGGTGAATAGTGATAGAACTTGTTGAGAGCACAATAAAAGCGAATCATCTTTAAAGCTTGCTGAAAGCACAAGAGAGGATAATAATGCTTGGAACTTGTTGAAAGCACAACAGAGGTGAATAATGATAGAGAACTTGTTGAAAGCACAATAGAGGTGAATAATGATAGAGAACTTGTTGAAAGCACAATAGAGGTGAATAATGAATAGAACTTGTTGAAAGCACAATAGAGATGAATAATGAATAGAATACAACTTGTTGAAAGCACAATAGAGGTGAATAATGAATAGAATACAACTTGTTGAAAGCACAATAGAGGTGAATAATATTTAAAGCTTGTTGAAAGCTCAATAGAGGTGATTAATTTTTAAAGCTTACTGAAAGACCAATATAAAAGTAAATAATGTTTAAAAGCTTGTAACCAACAATGCAACATTAAACTTTACAACTGAATTGGCGCTGAGATAATATTTTCCTTCATACATTAAAACCGACCGTTTTCATATTAATTGAAAATAACAAAAAATAACATACACAATAAAAAAATAACAGCTAAGCACTTCTCTGGGATTGTTATTGTATGTTCGCATTTAAAAAAAAAAATGGACACTAGCAAATATTACCGCTGATAATATTGTTATATACTTCTTTATACCAAAGGTTCAACCTTCATTTATAAAAATGCGGGGCAGGTGAATAGTACGGGATTTTCCCTTATTTGAATGCTGTTCTTCCGTTACCGCATTCGGCGTTTTAGTTTTCTGTAAAAGAAAATTATTGTACCGGCTTTGTCTGTCCGTCCGCACTTTTTCTGTCCGCCCCCAGATCTTAAAAACTACTGAGGCTAGAGGGCTGCAAATTGGTATGTTACTCATCCACCCTCCAATCATCACACAGAACAAATTGCAGCCTTCTAGCCTCAGTAGTTTTTACTTTATTTAAGGTTAATATTAGCCATAATCGTGCGTCTGGTAACGATATAGAACAAGCCACCTATGAGGTCATTCAGCTCTGAAACGGAAATTGACAATAAAAGGTTTGAAAGGTGTAACAGGGCGAAAACCTCGGAGTTGCACTATGAATATTTCAGGAGACGTGGAAAGTAAGATGGAAGAAAGAGAATATGAAAGGAGGTACAGCAAAAGGAACGAAAAGGGTTGCAACTAGGGGCCGAAGGCACGGCGCAAATAGCCTTAAGTAATGCCTAAAGTGCACCGCATGAGGTGCACTGACGGCATTACTTCCCTACGAAACCCACCCTAGAAACAAAATGAATTAGGACAAGCAAAGCACTCCAAAACGCACAATGAATGAAGACTAATGAAAAATCCTAAACAAAATAAGAATGATGATACCAAGCTAAGCATCCTAAGCACAAGGGAGCATCTGGACGGAAAATGCCCCATCGCGAAAACCACAGAGATAATAATTACAAGCCGAAATCAAATGCAAGGGATTCCTACACGAATCACAAACATGCCCTTCTATTCCGGGTGGCATATTCCAAGATCTCCCACGGCGGCAAGGGGTGGGTCAAGGGCTGTGAGAAAGCGTTTGTTCCATCTGAACATGAAGTCACATCTCTTCGAACAATGTAGATGAACAATGAGATTAAGACTCATGAAATAATTTTCTACAAAAACACACATACACACACACACATACACACACCACTGATCATCAGTTTAATGAGTTGAAATACGACATTGCATTGTATATTCCACCTGAACTGACCCGTAGTAACCTCCCTGAATAAATTACGTAAGTTGAAAGGAATGATTTCTTACTAGTGGTCTTACAATATAGAAGCTAGCTTGGTTTATCTTGGATATATATGTTTGTGCATGTGGTAAATTTTGTGGTAATACTGGACATTTTTTTAAACATACGGTGTTATCTGTATGTACATACATACATACATACATACAGACATACATATATATCTATATATCATATATAACATATATGTGTATTTTATATATATATATATATATATATATATATATATATATATATATATATATATATATATATATATATATATATATATATATATATACATATATACATATATATATATATATATATATATATATATATATATATATATATATATAGAGAGAGAGAGAGAGAGAGAGAGAGAGAGAGAGAGAGAGAGAGAGAGAGAGAGAGAGAATCTACTGGTCACATTTCTACCAGATACATATGCACTTTGTAAAAGGGCATTGTGGTTATTACGACTACATAAATACATATATATATATATATATATATATATATATATATATGTATATATATAATTCTGTATATAATTATATATACATACATATAATTAAGAGACGCACCCACACACCCGTACAGCATTTGTCCAGCCCGGACGCACGCACAGCGCCGAAGAGAACGGGATCAGCTTACCGACAGGGGTTGCAATTAGGGAGAAAAAATGCATCCCTTGAGGTTTCCAAATTACACATGTGAACAGGATAAACCACAGAATCCCGAAGGACCTGCATTACTTCCCATTCTCCCCCTTTATCCTTCAACCCTCAACGACGAGGCATTCGCGGATAATGGACCATCCTTCACGAGGGAGCAACTGGAGAAACATGGCTTAATAATGTCCTCGCGGCGCTGGTGTCTTTTGGCAGCTTGTATCAGTCACTCAGTAGTTTACATTAAAATAAAACTATGAGTAAGTGTTACGAGGTCTTACAACAAACATTGGTGAGCTTGTGTGCACACACACAGTCAAAAGTGTTTTAAATATACTTACGTATATATATATATATATATATATATATATATATATATATATATATATATATATATATATATATATATATATATATATACATATAAATAAATATAATACAGAATATATATATATATATATATATATATATATAATAAAAATGTATATATATATACACACACATATAAACAGAGTAACAAGACCTCATTCAAACAGGATGGTACCTAACGGAGATTCTATTCTCAGAAGTTAGCAAGGTTTCAAGGGCTAATTAGTCCCCATCGCCAGGTAGCCTGAGAGAGCCTGAGAGAGAGAGAGAGAGAGAGAGAGAGAGAGAGAGAGAGAGCCCTTCCCGTCTACTAAAAAAAAAAAAAAAAAAAAAAAAAAAAAAAAAGCGAGCCATGACTCTCCGAAAAGCAATTTCCTCCGCATTGTTCAACCGAGTAACCGAGAAAAGCGCAGGTATGCCTCACGGTATTCCCTACCGCAATTTCCTATTCGTCATCGCCTTTCAAACCTCATCCATCACAGTCAGTCCACCACCACCATCACCACAATCACCACCATCATCACCATCGCCAACAATCAATGACACAGACCGCAGAGACATAATCAAGCGGTAATAAACCGACGGATGGAGACTCCGATGCCGCGTTATGTTTCAATTACACATCGGCGGCAGAGCGGATTCGAGTCGCCGATGACGACTGCGACTGCATTTACTAAACTTGTCATGAGTGTTTACACTGTCAGGATGCTTCTAATTCCAGAAACGAGTGTACCACTTTTCCTTTAAAACCCAGTTATTGTTGTAAGGTGGAAGAAATCTCACGGCCTGGTGAAAGCGGCGATGAGTAACAGGGCATTAGCTACGTCACTGGGAGCTCCTTGCCTACTACAGCCCACCTGGCTACGTGTGGGTATCAGCGTCTGCTAGAGTAAAATAAAATAGGATGTGAGGCTAGCAACCTCACCAAGACTTACAGAGATAGAGAAAGGCTGTTATGCCTTTCCAACAAGGTATATACATATTACATACATATATATATATATATATATATATATATATATATATATATATATGTATGTATGTATGTATGTATATATATAGGCTACACACACACACATATATATATATATATATATATATAGAGAGAGAGAGAGAGAGAGAGAGAGAGAGAGAGAGAGAGAGAGAGAGAGAGTAATATAACATCGGTGAAGGGAAGAGAAGGAAGTGAAGCAATATAACGGGACCCCACGAAAACATCAAAAAAAAAAAAAAAAAAAGAGAAAGAGACGTAAAAAGTCAAATGACGGCAATAACGAGGACTCGGGTGTCAAAAAACCCGGGTGAAATACACCCATCATCCACTTGCGTGATGACGCCGTCACGAAAACGAAAGTTCACGGTGCGTGCGCGCGCCCGTAACTGATGTCTGTGCCTGCGCCTTCAATATGTGGGGTTAGATGTACAATCCTCTCTCTCTCTCTCTCTCTCTCTCTCTCTCTCTCTCTCTCTCTCTCTCTAACGCAAGCAGTCAGAGAATGAGAATTTGATCAATACAAAGGATATATTATGAAAGACAGGGTTTGACAAACACACAAAAACTCAAGAGAAAGAATTTGACAGGCAAACAAAAACCCTGAGAGAGAGAGAGAGAGAGAGAGAGAGAGAGAGAGAGAGAGAGAGAGAGAGAGAGAGAGAGAGATACTGCATCAGGAAGGAAGTAATAACACTACCCAAACTTTAAATGATCTTCCAATACACACTCTCTCTCTCTCTCTCTCTCTCTCTCTCTCTCTCTCTCTCTCTATATATATATATATATATATATATCTTTTATTTTAATTGTGTATATTTTTATTTTTATCTTATTCATTTAAGCCAGATGGTTATATGATACACACACACAAACACACACACACACACACACACACACACACACACACACATACACATATATATATATATATATATATATATATATATATATATATATATATATATATATATATATATATATATATATATATATATATATATATATATTATATATATTATATATATATATTATATATTACATATATATATATATATATATATATATATATAGATCATATAACAAATCTGGCTTCAATAATTAAATGAAGTAGTAAACAAATAAGAAAGACAGAAAGACAACGGGAACGGCAAAGACCGAAGCTACAGGACCCACCTCATCCCCCGCCTAAAAAGGGCGACCCACGTAGCGCCTTTACTAAATACAAAAGAAAAAAATCCATAAAAAACAAACAAGAAAAACTCCATGAATTATGTACAACAGGCACTCCGGTAATTTTGCACGGCACAATGCCAGAATACGCAATTGCATACAAATACGCCACTGCATGACGCAACTTTCCCGGTGGGACTTGGCCTCGCTTCGTTAAGGTTGGGCTCCAATAATAATAATAATAATAATAATAATAATAATAATAATAATAATAATAATAATAATAATAATTATTAATTATTATTATTATTAATTATTATTATTATTATTATTATTAAGTACATGACTCTGCCTCACTTCGTCAAGATTAGCCTCAATAATAATAATAATAATAATAATAATAATAATAATAATAATAATAATAATAATAATTATTATTATTATTATTATTATTATTATTATTATTATTATTTAGTGCAAATATTCATCCCGAGTAAGAAAAAATGGATATTATTTTGTAACTGAAAATAAAGCAACCAATCAATAAACAAATAAAAAACAATAGGAAAAAACAATTAAACCAGACTTATTAATTAAAGATTTACATCAAAGGAATGAGAAAATGCAGGCAAAGGTCAAAACCTGAACGATGCAATTTGACAAATGAATGACATTAAAGGAATACCGGTTGGGGGGAGGGGGAAATAGCTTCCTTCCTTTCCTTCCCAGCATTTTTCTTAGGAGCGTAATAACAGCAAAACGCAGAAGCTAATTTGTGACGTCGAATTAGACCCCCCCACGAGACTGCAAACGAGGTCAGGGGGTCACCCAGATTCAAACGACATGTATTATCTTGAATTACACTTCATACGAGACAAAAATATTAATAACGGTGTTTTCTGTAATGCTGATGCTGCTTCTGACATTATTAATGGAAATGATGCAGCACTAATGGAAATGATTATAAAGAAAATGTAATAGATAAGAGTTTGCAACTAAACCTAGAGGAAATTTAACTTATAATAGGAAAAAACTTAAGATATTTAACAAATAAAGTTAAAACTGTTATGTTCGACTTAAGATATTCAACAAATCAAGGTGAAACTTATGTTCAACTTGAGATATTTAACAAATAAAGTTAAAACTGTTGTGTCCAACTTGAGATATTTAACAAAGAAAGTTAAAACGGTTATGTCCAACTTGAGATATTTAACAAATAAAGTTAAGACTGTTATGTCCAACTTGAGATATTTAACAAATAAAGTTAAAACTGTTACGTCCAACTTGAGTTATTTAACAAATAAAGTTAAGACTGTTATATTCGACTTAAGATATTCAACAAATCAAGGTGAAACTTACATTCAACTTGAGATATTTAACAAATAAAGGTAAAATTTATGTTCAGCTTGAGATATTCAACAAAACTGTTATACTAACGATATTCAACAAATAAAGGTGATACGTATGGTCACCTTGAGATATTTAACAAATAAAGTTAAAACCGTCATGTCCAACTTCAGATATTTAACAAAACCATTATACTAATGATATTCAATCAACAAATAAAGGTGAAACTTATGGTCACCTTGAGATATTTAACAAATAAAGTTAAAAGTGTTAACAAAGGCTCAACTATGATGTTAAATACAGATGTTAATGTTGAAACACCACCAGGTACGGCCATGAACACCTCGTGGTCCACTTGAAACCCATCCCCACACACACACACACCAGCCCCCATGAAAAATGCCCCGACCCACGACAAATAACCGGGATGGCCAAAAGCCATGAAATCTACTTCAAGGGGGATATTAATGTTCGTGTTGTTGCGGCGGGACTTCGTAATGGGCGCGAATTGCCCCGAATGATGTATAGGAAAGCTGGCCCGGGGAGAAGCGCTTGACAAATACAGAGGAGCTGGAGCTTTGCAACGAGACCTAACACTTTAATGAGCTTCTTTCGGACTTCAACGTGGGGCATGGGCTGATCTTTTATTTTTTTTTTTCTCTATCTCTCTTCTGGGAAGGGGGGAGGGGTTCTTCTAAGACGGAGTGGGGGGGGGGGGAGCGCACAAGAAACCGAGACGGGCTAAAATGCAGTCGCTGCAAAGAAATGGATGTCAATGAACTTTCCCTTCAGAAGTAATGGCTAAATAAATCTATTGGAAAAGAATCTTTAAAGTATTTGGGAAATTCAGAATAAACGGACAGTTACAATTTCCAGTAAAAAAAGAAAACGATTAGCAAAGGTTGACTTTATAATGACGTGCAGGTCTACAAGTATTCCGACCCCTCCCTCCCCCTAACCCTCCCCATCTCCCACTCCTTACCCAACTCTATAACATACCAACCA
>NC_089745.1:9088417-9093417 GCF_040412425.1 Macrobrachium rosenbergii | reverse complement strand
GTACAGAGAACCTACAGGTATCCAGGTAAATTATTATAATTATCGGAATTACTAACACGGCAGCTGATTGTGACTACCGGTGCGTTTACTAGAACGCAGCTTATTAAACTTATGATAATTTATACGCTGATTTCAACGTTTTCATTTATTTATTATACCAGTAGATTGGCTAGAGCATAAATGATTATGTCGGCTGGAAAACTTACTATATCAATTCAATACACATTGGCTAAAACACTCAATGATTATGTCGGCTGGAAAACTTACTATATCAATTCAATACACATTGGCTAAAACACTCTTATTATATCTCCAAAACTTACACTACAAACACTAGCTAGAAAAGGTATGTCTATTGAAATAGACATTCGGCAAAACACTCTTATTATATCTACAAAACTTTACGCTACCTTGAAAAGGTATGTCTATTAAAATAGACATTGGCAAAAACACTTATTATACCTACAAAACTTACACTAACTAGAAAAGTTATGTCTATTGAAATAGACATTGGCTAAACCAATCTTATTATATCTACAAAACTTACACTGGCTAGAAAGGTATGTCTATTGAAATAGACATTGGCTAAATCACTCTTATTGTATCTACAAAACTTACACTGGCTAGAAAAAGTATGTCTACTAAAATAGACATTGGCTAAAACACTCTTATTGTATCTACAAAACTTACACTAGCTAGAAAAGTTATGTCTATTAAAATAGACATTGGCCAAAACACTTTTATTATACCTACAAAACTTACACTAGCTAGAAAAGGTATGTCTATTGAAACAGACATTGGTCAAAACACTCTTACTATATCTACAAAACTTACACTGGCTAGAAAAGGTATGTCTATTAAAATAGACATTGGCCAAAACACTCTTATTATATCTTCAAAACTTCACTAGCTAGAAAAGGTATGTCCATTGAAACAGACATTGGCTAAAACATTCTTATTATATCTACAAAACTTAAACTGGCTAGAAAAGGCATGTCTGTTGAAATAGACATTGGCCAAACCACGTCTTAATAACAACGAACAGGGAAAAATTATGAACAAAAATGTTCAATTGCTCTTGAACAGAACATTGTACAATTTAAGAAAGCGCTACAACTCTATGGTTAATAAGAATAACAAAACACGCTCCCCATTTTCTTTCAGAATATTAGAAAAACTCAGAATATGAGGATTTTCATTTTATAAACATGTACACAATAAATTGACTCTCATTCTAATTCAAAATTACATGAAAACTGATAATAAAGGAATATTTTTATTATGCTGTAGAGAAGAACAATAGAAGCTGCCGTCATAAAATAGAACATTTATTGCATTTACAAAAATAAAAGTTAAATAATTCTAATATGAACCAGACTTTAAACGGGAAAACTGTTATATCTCAAAAAATATTTAATGCCATAGTTCTCATATTCAAACCTGACAGTAAAATAACTTTATAATTGACGCGTAATATATTTTCAGATAACCTCCGGAAAGTTATTTATTACACAAAAAATAAACCAAAATCTTAATGTAACTTTTAGAAAAATAAGAAGCCAAATCAAAGGCTTCTCGACCACTCATGTGAATGAGAAATAATGACGGCGTAAAGACATTTTCCCCTGATAGCTACCCAGAAGGCGTAACGCATCACGCTAACGCCGGAGACAAAGTGTGACTGTGACGGACAAACGCACGGCCCTTTGCGTTCGCCTATGCGTAAAGAAAGGGGGGAGAGAGAGAGAGAGAGAGAGAGAGAGAGAGAGAGAGAGAGAGGAGGAGGAGGAGGAGGAGGAGGAGGAGGAGGAGGAGGAGGAGGAGGAGGAGAGAGAGAGAGAGAGAGAGAGAGAGAGAGAGGAGGAGGAGGAGGAGGAGGAGGAGGAGGAGGAGGAGGAGGAGGAGAGGGCAGAGAGAGAGAGAGAGAGAGACGAGGAGGCAATTGGCATTTAATGATGACGACCGCGGCCTATTAAGGCATTAGCGCCTTCCCGAGTCACAAACGACATCCGTTACGGATGACGGTTACCGAAGGTGTCATTCGCTGGACCGCACCGTTACACTTCCCTGCTTCCGCGCGACCGCCGCCGCCGCTGGCTTTAACGACCGGATCGGGTGTCACAGAAGCCGCGTAATGATGACGGTGGATTGTAATGTCATGACAATTGAATCCCAGAAGACGATGCGTTCTAGCTGCTTGAGTGACGAAAACGATAAGAACTGTTACTCGAATACTCGAATGTACTTAGAATACTGAAATGTAACTGGAATACTGGAATGTAACTGGAATACTGGAAAGTGACACGGATACTGGAATGTAACTGGAATAGTGGAATTTAACTAGAATACTGGAATGTGACTGGAATACTGGAATGTTATTGGAATACTGGAATGTAACAGGAATACTGGAATGTGACTGGAATACTGGAATGTAACTGAGTACTGGAATGTGACAGGAATACTAGAATGTAACTGGAGTACTGGAATGTAACCGGAATACTGGAATGTCAACACCTCAGAAGACTTGTTGAGAAAAGGCAAGGTCCCTACACTACCTGCGACAAGCCCTCCAAAAGGGGAAAAGGATTTATGGAGAAAAAGAGTAGAATACAGTTTGCTGTGGCATATGCACATGCAAATTATAATTCCCTTGGGTATATGTTATTCTCAAGGCAGGGCGAATTCGATATTAAAAATGATGTGAGGTTAAAATTTCTGAATATTAATATTTTTCACTATATATATATATATATATATATATATATATATATATATATATATATATATATATGTGTGTGTGTGTATGTGTGTGTGTGTGTGTGTGTGTGTGTGTGCACGCGTGTTTTATTTGAATAACAGAACACACAAAACCATTAAACTTTAAAAGTAAAATTTCTAGATATAACACGTTAATAAAATTAAAAATAATATATATAGGTATATATATATATATATATATATATATATATATATATATATATATATGTGTGTGTGTGTGTGTGTGTGTGTGTGTGTGTGTGTAAGTATTTCTACAAGTAACATACAACATAAAACCACTTATACTCTGGATGACAATACGTACTCCGACACACACACACACACATCATGCAGCTAAAAAAAAAAAAAAAAAACGGCATTATAAAACAAAAGCAACCAGTTCCCCGGCCCCCTATCCCCACCCCATGGGGGGAGGGGGAGGGAAGCATTCACCAGCATTAAAGTTTATTCGGCGAATCCCTCAAGGAAGACCGAGGAGAAGGACGACCTCCGGGAAGAGGCAGGCAGGAGCTCGGAGGAGCACTTTCCCGAGGATTAACAAGGCCATTACCGAGGGAATTACGTCGTCGCTACTTGGTGTAGTGATTACCAAGAAGCGAAGTTACGAAAAAAAGGGAAAAATAAAGTGTAGATTCAGTTGTGTAATTCATGGCTAGTGTCAGGTTTTTTTCTGTGTGTGTGTGTCTCTCTCTTTCTCTCTCACACTGGGACAAGTAAGTCTTTCGCTCTCATAAATATGATCAACAGGCGATCATTTTCTCTCTCTCTCTCTCTCTCGACAAAAAAAAAAAAAAAAAGTCCTTTTCTCTGACAAATAGGATTACCATGCTCTCTCTCTCTCTCTCTCTCTCTCTCTCTCTCTCTCTCTCTCTCTCTCTCTACAGCAAGTTAAAATATTTCTCTCATATATAGGATCAACAGGTTGGCTCTCTCTCTCTCTCTCTCTCTCTCTCTCTAAAAGGAAGCTTCCCCTTATAAACAAAAACAGAATACGCATCTCTGTTTCTACCAATCGCCCTTCAACAATCAAGTCTCTCTATCTTATAAGATCAACAGAGACTCTCTCTCTCTCTCTCTAACTCCTCTCTCTCTCTCTCTCTCTCTCTCTCTCTCTCTCTCTCTCTCACACACACACACAAAAATATAATAATTAAAATAAAATGCTTTCCCTTATATACAAAAAAACTATACGCTATCTTTCTCTTTCTACCTCTCGGCCTTCAACAATCAAGTCTCTCCCTATCTTACAAGATCAACAGAGACTCTCTCTCTCTCTCTCTCTCTCTCTCTCTCTCTCTCTCTCTCTCTCTCTCTCTCTCTCTCTCTCAGGAAAAAGGAATCCGCAGCAGCTACCAACCAGTGCTTGTTTTTCCCTGTAATGATACGTGAGCCGAGCTCATCACCGGCAAATTTCGTGCGATAATTTACCGACTCGCCAATCTAGCGAAATCAAAGTCCCAACGGTAACATCAAAAGCCGTCAACACCGCCTGTGGAACTTAATATTTTTCTGTCCTCGTGAAATCCCTTTCCTTCGATGCTATATAAAGAATTTCTGACTTTGTAATGTAACAAGAATACTGCCTTTGATTTCCTTATTTTTTTTTTACTTACATTTTTATCTGTTACTTCTTTCAAATGAACACCATATTCTTTGGAAGCTTGAGTTGCAAGTCAATGGCCCCTGTGGGCTTGTTCCATATGAATAGGGTTCATCTGAATAATAATAATAATAATAATAATAATAATAATAATAATAATAATAATACTATTCTTAAGAATAATGGACTCCGTAACTGTTACGTAACAAAGACAGTATTTGCTCCCGCTGTCTTTATCCTTGAGAAAAGATAAATATCGAATAATAAAAATCCACGATATCAGAAAAAGAATCCCGGAAAAAATAGAATTTACAACAAACCGTAGCAGTCTGATGAAGGCGGTAATGGGTCATAATAAGGCAAGAACGTCAATGGCGCATGCATAATGCATGAATAAAGAAAGATAATGCACTTAATTTCGCTGTCTCTATCGTTACTTATCTTTCTTATGGAGTCATTTTCCGTAAGGGCTTCGCGTTTTACAACCTGGAAATTACGAACGAAAATTACGAAGCAGAAGAAAATTCCGCCGTAATTACTAAGCAACCTATTGACGTCCCATTTCCCGAAAAAATTAGGTCATAAAACCACCGCGCTCAAATTTACTTTACGTCTTTTATTT
>NC_089745.1:9068417-9083417 GCF_040412425.1 Macrobrachium rosenbergii | reverse complement strand
AGAGAGAGAGAGAGAGAGAGAGAGAGAGAGAGAGAGAGAGAGAGAGAACACCAAACCGTGAGAAACGTAGGGAAGAGGCAAAAGGCACTCGAGGGCTTGTGAATAGGTGGGTTAGCTTGACGGGTGTCACTGAGTGGCACCTTAGAAGAGACTTTAAGTGTAATTGCAGCACCAGAAGTCAAATGCTGGTGGGGAGGGAGAGGAGGAGGAGGAGGAGGAGGAGGGGGTAGGGGAAGGGTGAAGGGAGTGGGGTCTGTGTATGTGTGTTGGGGAGGGGGTACTAATAGTGTCATTTTCCGCATTCACGCGACGTACCGCTACCATGTACATTCGCCCGCCCCCCCATTTTTTTAGGGTGGGGGTGTATTGTGGCCCGGGGTGAAAGTCTTGACGGCTGGCAAATGGGTGGCAATTCGGCGGGAAGAACTTCACGACAATGTGCTTGCCTCTGCCGTATTAACATTTTGGTCTTTTCTTCCCAAAAGCGCTTCAAAGGAACAAAACATTCTTCATAAAGCTAAAAAATTAATTTTCTTCACTTATTAGAATTTGATAGAATTAACTGTCAGAGCTGAAAAAAGTTCAGATCATTTCCTTACATTCATTAAAAAAATTTCAATGAATTCTAAAACAAAATGCAAGTTCCTTAAAAGAAAAAAATACCAAGCCACATTCTTTAAAGGTTAAAGCACGACGTACGTAAAAACAAAAAATTGCAACTTTAAATTCACCTGCAAATCTTTGAAATCTAATAAAAAAAAACTTTCATTACATTCCTCGAGAAAAATTAGTATAAATTCATTGTTTGAAGTTAGAAAATAATCAATAAAAGCCATCAATACATTCATCAGTTAGATGGATTCTTCAAATAAACTGCAGCATTTGCCATGAGATGAATTCTGAAGCTCCAAAATCAACTGCTGCATTCATCTTTCGATGAAATAAAAAAAAAACTATTTCCGTGTGTATGTGATAAAAAAAATTACAGTGATCTGAAAGCGAAGTTAAGTGATTGCCTTCACTTGAAAAAAACGTGAAGCTTAATCACAGACCTGAGTTGAAAAATATGAAACGAACCAAAGTTTAATCCCCGCCTTGACTTGATATAAGAAGTTCAAGCATTCCCTCCACACACACACACACACATACACACTGAAACGCATCGAAACCCAAGTTTAATCATCTTAAAAACTTTATACCCATGAATTTATCATTACCAACAAAACCAAAACCAATCATCACTCTCAGTTAGTTCGTCACCAAAACCAATCATCACTTCAAGTTTATTCATCACCAAAACCAATCATCTCTCATCCCTCCCAGTTAATTCATCACACAAAACCTATCAAAAGTTACTCTCAGTTAGTTCATCACCAAAACCAATCATCACGCTTAGCTAATTCATCACCAAAACCAATTATCACTCAGTTAATTCATCACCAAAACCAATCATCACTCAGCTAATTCATCATCAAAACCAATCATCACTTTCAGTTAATTCATCACCAAAACCAATCATCACTCTCAGTTAATGCATCACCAAAACTAATCATCACTCTCACTAAATTAATCACCATAACACTTCGTGTAGGATACGTCAATCACCTCGTCATAAGAAAGAACACATCGCAAAAAAAATTTTGACCCAAAATGACCCAGGTCACCGTGGACAAACTGGCTGACCTAATCACCATTCGATGTGATTCCTGCACACACACACGCGTCAATCTTCCGAAGGGAAGATAAAGGAGAGATACGTGGAGCGATAACAAGGAATAAAGGAGATAACGTGAGGTCGTAAAAGATAACCTATCCGCAGCAGAGAAAATCACTTTATATGATTTGTTTTTTATTTTTTTTTTTCGTTTCTTCTTCTCTTCCTTTTAATTTAGAGGAGAGATGAGGCGAGGTGTTGCGAATTGTCACTGGAGACAAAATTGACTGAGAGAGAGAGAGAGAGAGAGAGAGAGAGAGAGAGAGAGAGAGAGAAACTCATGACCCTCCAGTTTGCTTTCCCAATTACTGCGCTGGCTTCAGTAAAAGACCAACAATATCCGACACTTTTCTATTGACAAAGGCGGTTGCGACACGACTGAGTTTTTCTTCAGGGAGAGTGGCACGAAGAGAGGAGGAAAGGGGAAGGGAAATACGAGGGAGGGAAGAAGAAAGGAAGGAAACACGGACCTTCATCAAGAAAAATGAAGGGTGAGTTAGATGGTACCCTAACTTCATGTCTCGAAGGAATCTTAATACAACAAAAAATAAAAGTTTCTTTCTTATTAATTTAACTTCTAATCTTAATTTCTGGATTCACTGCAAGTTCTCAGAAGAACTTGTTCTAAGCATTAATATATAAATACTAGTAACACACACATATATATATATATATATATATATATATATATATATATATATATATATATATATATATATATATATATATATATATAGTAGAGAGAGAGAGAGAGAGAGAGAGAGAGAGAGAGAGAGAGAGAGAGAGAGAGAGAGATTGTTATAAAAATAAACTACATTTTTAACTCCTACAATCACTAAAATTTCCATACATGTGGAGCAATTAAAGTCCTCTCGAGTTGAGACCTTAGAGGTAATTGACAGCGGCTGATAAATAATAAAAAAAAAGACTCCAAAAAAGAAAAATACCTTTACAAGCTATCAATAAACTCCTGGGACTGACTGACAGAATGACTGATTGATTGAGTGACTGATTGATGGTAACGTGAAATCTATAGTCATGGCAGGTAAGGAATTTAAAAGATCATCAAGCTACAATTTTCACGTTCCAGTAATTACCAGAAAACATTAGGGAAGTGAACCTGAGGCATATATATATAAATGGCATATAGAATTTTGGCCAAAGGCCAAGCGCTGGAACCTAAGAGGTCATTCAGCGCTGAAACGGAAATTGAGAGTAGAAAGGTTTGAAAGGTGTAACGAAGAAAACCTCGCAGTTGCACTATGAAACAATTGTTAGGAGAGGATGGAATATAATCTGGAAAATAGAATATGAACGGAGATACAGTAAAAGGAATGAAAGGGACTGCAGCTAGGGGCCGAAGGCACGCTGCAAAGAACCTTAAGAAGAGCCTACAGTACACCGCATGAGGTGCACTGACGGCACTATCCCTCTACGGAGACGTGAACATGAGACCAAATGAAAAAAAAACAGGTAAATAAATAAATACATATAAACAAACCACAAATAATAACATACACACACACAAAAAAAAACAGTATGACGTAAATATCAGTCTGAAAAAGCATTTGCACAGACTTTATGGTCTTTGAGTATAATCGAATGCAATGGTGTTTTGGGCTGGTGGGAAAATATTCCGGGAGAGGCGAGGCCATGCGAATTCGGCAGTAGGATATTCGCTGATTGTGGGAAAACCGTTCAGCCAGTGGCCAGTTCGACATCCATCGCTATCCCTCGGTGCTCACGTTTACAAAGAGTAATGGGGTTACCAAGAACTAGAGACAGTACATAGGAGGTTTATTAAGGGTACAGTTATGTACATTGTGCGCGTTCATGTGTGTGTGAATCATCATGTATAACTGTGTATGAACACAGGTATATGCATGTATATATCCATATACATAATATATATATATATATATATATATATATATATATATATATACACATATACACATACACACATACATATATTATACAAAACACACACACACATATACTGTATATATATATATATATATATATATATATATATATATATAAATATATATATATATATATAAATGTATCAATGACTGCTGTTCTTTTTTTCTGGTGCCACCCCCTTACTGATCAGCCTAATGTTTAACAGAAATACACACATACATACACAAACATATATATGTATATGTATATGTGTATATATATACATATATATATATATATACACATACATATGCAGTTACATATGTATCTGGTAAAAGTGACCAACAGATTCTACATTATATATATATATATATATATATATATATATATATATATATATATATATATATATATATATATATATATATAAACATGACAATAAGGACAGGATGGCACAGAAGGCTTAGATGCACCCATGAATATACAAAGCGTTTAAGCACCATCAACAGCCTTCTTCTTCTCTCTCTCTCTCTCTCTCTCTCTATTAACCACCAAAAAACATAAACACCCACCAACCGAAGATGGTCGGGGGACACGAACCGCTTTTATATCATCTTTCAATATCGTTTTTTAACCTAACGACAATAATTCTCCGGAGCCACAACGAAGCTCTTTAATCGACTTTTGCCCCAATGGCCAATTATTAACATCCAGTGACCACAGAGAGACAATCAAACGCCTGTTGATTGCGTTAAGGGGTATCATTAAGATCCTAGAAACCTGCCCGGGGCTTAATACGCCCCAATTCTCACGCCTTTCGCGTCCAGACAACGATCTTCGCTCCTAACCACCCCCCACCCCCTTTCTCTCCTTCCTTCCTTCTCTCCTTTCTTGTTCCTTCTTTGTCCTTCTCCTTCCACCCTCATCATAATTTTTTTTCTCTTACATCTTTCTTTTCTTCTCCTGTCTTCTCCATCATTTATTCTTCTCACTCCTCCTAGTGGTAATTTTCGCGATCTTTCGCCTCTCTCCTACATTCTCCTTTCTTGTTCCTCCTTTGTCCTTCTCCTTCCACCCCCATCATAACTTTTCTTCTCTCACGATTCTCTCCTTCTTTCTTCTCATTCTTCGTGCCTAGTATGTCGATGACAATCATATATAAATCGATCAATCATCTTCGTTACTGATATCTCTTACTCGTCTTTCCTTTTCTTTCTTATCTTCTTCTTTCTTATAGATTGCTTGGTCTTTATTGCACGTTATCTTTCTCATCCCCTCTTCTTATATATTCTCGGTCTTCCTATTCTTGGCTTCCTTCCTCCTCTCATTTCTTTCTCATATTTTCTGAATCTTACTCTTGAATCCCTTTCCTTTTCCTTTCCTTTCTTCCCTTCTTACTTATATATTGCTGGGCCTTTTTTTTAACATAACTTTCTCCTCCTTTCTCTAATTCTCCGTCTTCCCCTTCCTTACTTTCTTCCTCACTCCTCTTTCTCGAATCTCTTTCCATCTCATTTTGCCATTACGTTTAATCAGTTTTTATTTCACACACTTCTTCTTCTTCTTCTTCCAACTTTAAGTTCTCTGACCTTTGGCCGACGGTGATAATTAGAAGGTTTCACTTTCCAAAAATCCCAGAGAGAGAGAGAGAGAGAGAGAGAGAGAGAGAGAGAGAGAGAGAGAGAGAGAGAGAGAGAGAACCATCCGCCGAGTGCAAAACCCCCAGGTTGAGGATAAACAAACCTTTGTATTATCAACATTTCTGGCGTTTCTTCTTCTTTTCATTCTTCTCTTCAAATCATATTTCCCCGACTCTTTCTTATCTGAGCGAAAGGTGTAAAAAAAAAGTTATAAAACCCAAACATGGCTGACGCCAGTCTCGACATGAGAGTGGTTCTGTCTGGAGCGGATTATTTATCACTATTATTATTACTATTATTATTATTATTATTATTATTATTATTATTATTATTATTATATCCAGTAGATGAAACCTATTCATACGGAACAAGCCCACCAAAGGGGCCATTAACTTGAAATTTAAGCTTCAAAGAATATGGTGTTCATTAGGAAGAAGTAAAAGAAGTAAAGGGAAATAAAGAAAGAAGAGATACCACTTATTAAAAAAAAAAAAAAAGGCATTTATTTTTCGGTCGCCATAACAGCGCAGGACAAAAGCAGGCGTTGCCTACGGTGTGAGTGACAGCGGTAAATAGTGTCACATTTTTATCTATTTATTAATTTTTCTTCTTTTAATCAGTGTTATCTCTTATTTCTGTAATTCCCTTTACTTCCTCTTACTTCTTCCTAATGATCACCATATTCTTTGGAATCTAAGCGGATTATGTCCGCCGAAAATGTACGGATCTTGATGCGTTCCCATGCATTTGTTACTCATTTCCTCCGTGTAGTTCAGGTTGGTTGGATGTGAAATGCACTGAGAACGGTACCAAAATATACACGAAAATCAATATACACGGAAAAATGCGCAGAGCGAAATCAAACGCAACACAAAAACATAACACTAAAAACACCTCTGATTTCCATCCAAGCAAGAGTAACAATTATCATCATCATCATCACCACACAACAAAACACGACCGATTTAAAATCAAATGGAAAACATTATAATAAACTAAATGCATAAATGAGACCCATTTTAGTATGAGTCACAGCAAGAAGCGTCGTCGTCGTCGTCAGCACCATCCACGACGCATCACAACACGAGCGATTTCACAATTTGATGACGAAATTGGCGTCTTCTCGCGTGTGTTCTTATCCCGACGCGAGGAAGAGAATACAAGACCCATTTGTGCTAAGTAGTGGTAGGAGGAGGAGGAGGAGGAAGAGGAAGAAAACATCTCCCAACTTAGTAGTAGTAGTGGTAGTAGTAGCAGAACGAGGAAGAAGGGGAGGAGGAGGAAAACATCTCCCATCTTAGTAGGAGGAGGAGGAGGAGGAGGAGGAGGAGAAGCAGGAGGAGGAGGAGGGGGGAGGAGGAGGAGGAGGAGGAGGAGGAGGTGTCCGAGGAGGAGAAGGAGGAGGAGTAGGAGGAGAAGGAGGAGGAGTAGAAAGAGAAGGTCCCTAGGAGGAGGAGGAGGAGGAGGAGGAGGAGGAGGAGGAGGAGGAGGAGCAAGAGGTTCTACAAAAAGGAGAAAGAGGAGAAGGAAGAGGAGGTCCTATGAGGAGGAGGAGGAGGAGGAGGAGGAGGAGGAGGAGGTCGAAAACATCTCCCATCTTTCATCATTTATATTAAACCATCTGACAATCGACGTGTTCCTTGGAGGCACAAGACCAGATATAGCATCGTTTATCCACTTGGCAAAAACTCGGGCAAACGGGCACGTCGAGTTTAGAAGCTGGGCATCACGAGGGCAATAAACTAGCTAAAAAAAAAAGGTAAAAAAAATAATAATCATAATACCAATCCCATTTACGGTAATGGTGAGAAGAAGCTGCAGAATGGTGAAAACGTTTTGATTTATAGGTTTAATACTTAACAATGCCACTGTCCATCCACTTTATGTAATAAAGTTATAAAATACAGTTTTGCTCAAATTGGTTATATATATATATATATATATATATATATATATATATATATATATATATATATATATATATATATATATATATATATATATATATATACATAATATAAAACGACATTAAAGGGTCAAACTTAACGATATAAATAACTTCCTTTAGGATAAAAAGAAACACGACTTCATCATATATAAGATACCGTCCGCCGTCTGTATTATTTATACAGCTTTCCATCACACCAAACTTAAAATTCATCAAAAACCAAATTTCCTGGGAGAGAGAGAGAGAGAGAGAGAGAGAGAGAGAGAGAGAGAGAGAGAGAGAGAGAGAGAGAGAGAACCCTTTAAACTAGAGGAGCCTGGCTCATGGAAGGGAGTACTTTGGATACAGAGGAGAGAGAGAGAGTATGAGCAAAGCTTAACTCGAGGCCTATTGATGAAATTACCTTTATATTCCACGTCAACCCAAGTCGCATGGGGAGAAACGAATTACCTTGGGGAAATCACTCGAGTACATTTCTTAGACTTATATACTTTCTAAGACTTTCTAAGACTTTACACATACACGAATGAGAGCATTATAACGGAGCGAGTCTTGTTGCAGACTTTCGTTCAACACTCGTGTGATTCAGTGCAAAATATGGCTTACTTAAATGAAAAACATAAGGTTATGTTATGAAAAAGTTAAACGTATAAACTATATGTGGTGCTTTATGAAAATTATATACCACAAATGCCAATGTATATGTGCACCATACACACACACACAAACACACACACACATATATATATATATATATATATATATATATATATATATTATATATATATTGTATGTATATATATATATATATATATATATATATATATATATATATATATATATATATATATATATATATATATATATATATATATATATATATATATGTATATATAGATAATTATATATATAGGTATATTATATATATTTATATATATATATTCTATATATATATATATATATATATATATATATATATATATATATATATATATATATATATATATATATATATATACACACATACTTATAAAGAAGATCATTCAAGTCTTCCGTGCCAATCGTGATCTCAAATCCTTAACAGGAACTCGAGACTAACACCGAAGACTTCAACCATTTCAACAGAACCCCAACACTTCTATCAACAACGTTGGAGCTCACAAACAAAAAGATAAATAAATCAACGTAAAAACTGGAGAAGCGGCTGGAGCGAAAGCTTTCTTCTCCTCGTCGCCATTTCACGTTGCTGGTAATGCAGTGCCCTAAAACTAATTACTCGTGTATTCAGAACTGGGGAAACACGAGGCTGGCGGCCACTCTCCTTAAATAAGCATTCGAACCTAATCTCCGCGTCCAGAGCATCATCATCATCCTTTTGAAGTAAACTGGAAAACCTCGAGGATTTATCCCCAGAATCTCCCCTGAGAGAGAGAGAGAGAGAGAGAGAGATCCTTTATAACCAAGGACTTTTCTCTCCCTCGCTTTCTCCTATGAGAGAGAGAGAGAGAGAGAGAGAGAGAGAGAGAGAGAGAGAGAGAGAGAGAGAGAGATCCTTTACAAGCAAGGACTTTTCCCCTCCCTCCTTTCTCCTATAACCTCCCTTCTTATCTCCTTCGGTATGAGAGAGAGAGAGAGAGAGAGAGAGAGAGAGAGAGAGAGAGAGAGAGAGAGAGAGAGAGATCCTTTACAAGCAAGGACTTTTCCCTCCCTCGCTTTCTCCTATAACCTCCCCTTCTTATCTCCTTCGGTATGAGAGAGAGAGAGAGAGAGAGAGAGAGAGAGAGAGAGAGAGAGAGAGAGAGAGAGAGAGATCCTTTACAACCAAGGACTTTTCCCTCCCTCGCTTTCTCCTTTAACCTCCCCTTTTTACCTCCTTCGGTATGAGAGAGAGAGAGAGAGAGAGAGAGAGAGAGAGAGAGAGAGAGAGAGAGAGAGATCCTTTACCAGCAAGGACTTCCCTCTCCCAGCAGAGACTTCTCTCTCCCTCTCTCCTTCCCCCTCCCTTTTTCCTCCTCCGGTATTTCTCAGTGCCGCCGCAACAATTTCCGCAACAATTTCTGCCTCTGAAGATCTAAGACGCTCTCAACGTTTCAATGGAAGCCACAGAACGTTTGAAGATGTAAGAAAAACGTTTTAGGGGATAACACTGTAGCCGGCCACCCTTACCCTTCCCCCACCCCAACCCGCCCCCACCTTCCAGCATGCCAGCAGCCTCCATTATTCCCGAAAAGTGGCCCACACCCCTGCCCATCTTCCCTCCTTATAAGGCTTTGAGGGAGAAAATCTCCCCGAGTATTTTTGCCACCTCTTTTTAACTCTGGTAGGATTAGGTCCTTGCCAGAGAGAGAGAGAGAGAGAGAGAGAGAGAGAGAGAGAGAGAGATCCTTTACCAGAATGGACATCTCCCTCCCTCGCTCTCTTCTTTAACCCCCCTTTTTTCCTCCTTCGGTGTGTGTGTGTGTGTGAGAGAGAGAGAGAGAGAGAGAGAGAGAGAGAGAGAGAGAGAGAGAGAGAGCCTTTCTTTACTAAGTAAGGACATCCCCTTCCCTCCTTCCCCCCTCCCCATCTTCTCCCTTCGGTATGATAGAGAGAGAGAGAGAGAGAGAGAGAGAGAGAGAGAGAGAGAGAGTAAAGAAGAATCCATGAAATAAGATAAAATGGACAAACTGAGAGGTTATAAAAGAATTAAAAATTTTTTTCCTTAAAAAAGTTAGGAAGTCGGCAGTGTCCCCTCTTCCACATCATATATTTTTTCCCTGAGAACATTGCAGCTAACCAAACTGCAAAATGGGCATATCTTCATATTTCTGCCGCAGAATGAAGTCTTTCTCAGAATGAAGTCTTTTTAACTCTAAATGGAACGCTTATGGGTCTATTTAAAAACTAGTCAGATTTACATATGGAAAGATTATGAGGAATGTAGAAGGCAACATTTCTTGGGCACTACAAAACACAGCATTTCCTGGGGTGGTATTTACTTTCAAACGTTCAGGTTTTTTATGAATGAAATGCTAAAATACCTATAATATAAAACATTGTCATAAGGGCAGGCAGTATTAATGTTAAATACTGAAATAAGTAACATGAAATATATGACACACTGAAGTGTTCAGTTCCTCAACATAAAACGGTCAAGACAGTTAGTGAATCAGAAATTCAAAATGCAATTATCTGAAACTTTGAAGATCTATTGCAATATATGCAAATAAAAATGCTCCTAGGCTTTTATAGTGTTTTGAAATTTTAGTAATAAAACGATAAACTTCGCTGTGTGTATTCAATTACTTGCAACGCCCGTGTCGCACAAACAAGCTATACATAATTCATACATAACATAATTCTCAGTGTATCACCACAGGTATACTAGGAAACAAAATAAAATGCAAAGTAATCTTTAAAAAAAAAAAAGGAATTATCTAAAAACAAAAAACAAAAAAATTGTCCATAACGTCCATAACAAAATTTCGGTGGTAAATAAATCCTCAACTATTGTATTTGGAACGAATCTCACAAACCCTCTGCCCTTCCTTGATCAGCCCTAACACACAGCCAACACCATTAAAAAAAAAAATAGCTTTTCCTGCAATTCTGGGGCGGTGCCCACGCCCATTTTCCTATTACCACGCCTCCCCTGCCACCACTACCACCACCACCAAGTGGGCGTTTTTGGCGGAGGCGAAAATAAAGTTCCCTTTCGGCGGCTGAAGCTCCTGCCTGTCCGCCTGCCGTTATGGCAACCCATCAGCCCAGAGGCCTCTCCCTCATCATCCATGAAAACGAAGTTACGTACTGACGGCCCTTGCAACAGACTGCCGATGGGGCCACGCCATCACTCTCCCCCACCTCTACATCCCCTCCCAAGCAAGCTAATCCCCATTTCCCACCCCTATTTCAAAAATGATTCTACCTCCAACCTCGTCTCCCCCAACTCCCAAAAACTCTCCCCAACCACCACTACATCCACTCCAAAGCAAGATAACCCCCTCCCACAACCCCATCCCAAAAAACCATTATACCCCCAACGTCGCCTTCCTCCCCCCCACCTCCCAAAGCTCCCCTCCACTGCATGCATTCCCAAGAAAGTTCATCCTTCGTCCCACCTCCCACCACATACCAAAACCATTCTACCCCCAACCCGCCTTCTCCCCAACCTCCCAAAACTCTCCCCACCACTACATCCACTCCCAAGCAAGTCCACCCCACCCTTATCCCAAAAACCATTCTATTCCAAACCTCGCCTCCCCCCAAAAAAACTCTCCCACCTTTGCATCCACTCCCAAGCAAGTTCACCCCCCACCCATAACCCAAAAACCATTCTATCGCCAGCCTCGCCTTCACCCCATCCCATAACTCTCCCACCACTGCTTCCAAGCAAGTTCAACCCCCCTACCCCTATCCCAAAAACCATTCTGCCTCCCCAACCACTCCCCCTTCCCCCTCCCCCAAAAGCCTCACCGGACGCGAAAAGGTGGTTAATGAAAACATGATGTCCCTTAAAACCCCAGGAAAAGCTCCGGTGACTGCACTCACGCCAGAAGGGTCCGTGGACCATTTGCACTAAAACGCATGAAACAACAGAAGGGGACCCCAAAAAAAAAAGTGTCAAAAGCCCTAAGGTAATTTATCGTGGAAGGGCGAAATAACCAACAGCAACATTCGTTGCACACGGGCAAGTCCGCATGGTTGCACGGAGGAGGAGGAGGAGGAGGAGGAGGAGGAGGAGGAGGAGGAGGAGGAGGAGGAGGAGGAGGAGGAGGAGGAGGTCCTCCTGTTTGTTCATGGTGACGACATCTAAAACGGGGGTCAAAAAAAAAAAAAGGGAAACTCCAGGGGAAGGGAAAATGCCAATTCAAAGAAATGGGCAAATGTCATTTCAAAGAGGGGAAATGCATGGCCGGAAATGTTAGTTCAGAGTGGGCAAACACGGACTCCAGAGGGAGAGAACTCCAATTTTCAAAGAGGGGACGCAATCATTTCAAAGAATTGAGTTTGAGTCGAAAGAAAGAAAAATTACGTTCAGAAAATATAGTTCCAAGAAAAGTAGACTCTTTGTACATGCACGGTTAGGTCAAAGAAACGATGTCAAAGAGATGCAGAAATAAAAGGGGAAAGGATGACTAACTTACGGAGATAGGGTCAATTAAAAAACAAAAATATTGTCTCAAGGAACCCGAGACGGGAGAAAGGAAACCAACAAATCGACCGTAACTGGAAATTTCTCACAAGAAAAGGGAAGAATACAGAGAAACTCTTGGGGGAAAAAGGCAAGGCTATAGAGACAATCTTAGGGAGAAAAGGAAAGCCCAGGGAGACAATAGGGGTAGTAGGGAAAACCAAGAAAAGAATACCCTGGAAGCAAATGAGTCTGGAGGAAAAACCTTAGGAAAAATGAGTAAGGATAGGGAGGTTAATTCTGGGAGAGAAAGGGAGAGACTGTGTCAGAAGGATTTTGGGGAGAAAAAACCAGGAAAACCTTGGGGTAATTCTAGGGAAAACATCAGAGCAACCAGGGAGAGTCTGAGGGAAATTTCTGGGGGACATGGAAGAGCGAGAACAGGGGAAAAACGCGGCACTGTAGGGATAAAAGGGCGAAAGACTCCGGGAAAAGGCATATCGCCACCTCCACCCAGCCTCCTACCTCCCTCCCTCCGCCTCCGACGTCCTCTCCTGCGTCTTTGTCATCGGAGGCGCCCTCTCGTGCACTTGTGCTTCCTCTTCCTGGTCCCAGGGACATCCCATGCCACTGGACGGGGCTATTATTTGTACTTTTATGACGGCTAATTGGCGTCCGCGTCAATAAAGTTAAGAGTATGTTTAGATAATCTACATAACAAATTAGCTCCTCGGTTACCAGGGACACGTACACAACCACTTGATCTGTACCGAAAGAGTCGTGCGAGAGAGAGAGAGAGAGAGAGAGAGAGAGAGAGAGAGAGAGAGAGAGAGAAGAAGAAGAAGAAGAAGATTTAAGAAGAGAGAGAGAGGAAGAAGAGAGAGAGAAGAGAGAGAGAGAGAGAGAGAGAGAGAGAGAGAGAGAGAGTCATTACAGACTACTGTGCTATTTACAAGCAAGCACACACACTGACATATTTAAAAAGAGGTGGAGAGATTAATTTCCGGTACCCTGCGTCTTCACGCCAAATTACCACGTCCATCAAACGATAAGGAACTGCGCATCCACTTTTAATGGGAAACATATTACCAACATTAAATACTCCATTAGCAATATAAATACACGCCATAATACAATTAGCAGTTACACAAAACAAAGAGACGCAACATAAAAACGTGTATTACATCCACTTCCAGCAACTGCAATTAGAGTTACACGAGAGAGAGAGAGAGAGAGAGAGAGAGAGAGAGAGAGAGAGAGAGAGAGAGAGAGAGAGAGAGGAGAATCTCTCTGCCCTTTCACGGAGACATCGGGAGACATCTCTATAACGGGACAATTACGTGGACCCTGATCAACCTTCCAGTTCTATTGGCTTTAATTACTATTCCGCCGTTCAATTAGCAAGAGGTCACCGAAGCATCAGCTGGAAGGACCTTGGCGGCATCGAGCGGGGCATGACCAAAGGGGTACTTAACCCCTAAGCGCGTCCGAACCTCGCATCTTCATCACCCAAGCAAAGCAGGTACACAGGAAGATTTTTGGGTACGTCTAAGACACGGCTCTGAATTCAAGAAATGTCAAAGTTTAGCAGTCATATTTTCGGTCTAAAAAGCTTTTAAAAAAACGCTAATATTCCCACAAACATGCGCATAAATCCTTTAGTTATATGGGCATCTTGTTAGTGCATTATAATCCTAAACTCTGCAGGATGGTCTTTTATGGACGCAGGGGACAGCGTACCCACAAAAAAAAAAAAAAAAAAAAACTCCGCTGGAAGAGCCATTTGCAGTTTGTACCTCCGTCCACAGTCCAAAAGGCGATGTCACCATTCCACTTATATGGGCGCATGGCGTCATCGCGCGGACAGGGGCATCTCGCTAAACAAATCCCCGGAATGCTGATGAATCTCTCTCCGGGTGTGATAAGATCTGACGCATTGCGACTTCAAGTTGAAAGTCAGCTGTCCGCTGTAGT
The DNA here is from genome assembly GCF_040412425.1 of Macrobrachium rosenbergii. Lineage (NCBI taxonomy): Eukaryota > Metazoa > Arthropoda > Malacostraca > Decapoda > Palaemonidae > Macrobrachium > Macrobrachium rosenbergii. The sequence goes on along the minus strand of NC_089745.1, from coordinate 9,069,123 downwards.
TAGTTCCTTTTTATTGCGGTTACCGTATCGTCGGAGAATACAATATTCTCTCTTCCGTGGCTTTAATTCGTTGCCACTGTGGGAAGGCTACGGGAATAGGCAGGTTACCTTTACATTTTGAATGAAAATAATTATACTAAAGTGTTTGTAATTTACCTTGATTTGTAAACCAATAACTGTACTAAAGTGTTTATCATTTACTTTGATATGTCAACAAATAACTGTAACAAATGTTACTCCGATTTGTAAACAAGTAACTGTATTAATGGTTTATCATTTACCTTGATTTGTAAACAACTGTACTAAAGTGTTTATAATTTACTTTGATTTGCAAACAAATAAGTGTTCTAAAGTGTTTATAATTTGATTTGTAAACCCGGAAAAATATCAGACAGTAAGATTTTCCAGTGTTACAATGCAACTATAAAAAAAAACATCAAAACCCACTTTGCTTTTCCAGAATCTTTCTCCTGGAACCCTGCTGGGCCTCCAGCTGCAGACTGGAAAGAGCCAACACCTCTATTCTTCCTCAACCAAACATACACATCTCTCCAACAACGGCCAGTCCTAAAAGAACCAACCCACAGACTTTCCCCTCCATGATCTACCTACCGCTTTTCCAGAACTTTCCTTTATCCTGGAACGCAGTTGGCCTTCTAGTTGCTGACTGGAAAGAGCCCACACCTCTATTCTTCAACAAAACATA
>NC_089745.1:9053417-9058417 GCF_040412425.1 Macrobrachium rosenbergii | reverse complement strand
ATTCCTTCAACTTGAAGCACACAATCCACAATTTACAAAAACCAACCGCTTTTGAATCTAAAATAAAAAAACCTGTCTTTCAGCCAGGTAAGTCGATGGTGGCCATTGTGAGTCCATTAGGCAGCTTAATCTAAACAAACAGAGAAGGAGAATATCGCCGCAGTTGCGTGTGAATGAAGGCAACAAAAGAAATAAATATGAGGGGTATAGGAACAATGGCCTATTCAACCTAATACCACAAATCACCTACTTTACCTCTGGCCCCTACTCATACCCCTCCTCCTCCACTTCCTCTTCGCTGTCTCTTTTCAACTTTACCTCTTCTTCTTCTTTTTCTTTTCTTCCCTGCCTCTTCTCCACTTTACGTCTTCTTCTTTTTCTTCTTCTTTTTCTTCCCTGCCTCTTCTCCACTTTACCTCTTCTTCCTCCTCCTCATCTCTTCTCCACTTTACCGCTTCTTCTTTTTCTTCTTCTTCTTCTTCTTACCTACCTCTTCTCCACTTTGCCTCTTCTTCCTACCTCCTCCTCCTCCTACCCCTCCTTATCTCATCTCCACTTTACTTCTTCTTCTTCCTCTTCCCTGTCTCTTCTCCACTTACCTCTTCTTCTTCTTCGTCTCCATCTTCTTTTTCTTCTTCTCCACTATACCTCATCCTCCTCCACCTCTTAGACCACCTCCTCCTCCTCCTCCTCCTTTCGTAGCCATATATCACAAACACGCAAAGTTCAAATACCTTCATTTAACGCTAAGCACCGCCTATTCCGATCTATAATTCCCACACAACGACACACCTCCCCTTCGCCCGTCAATTACCGTCCACGTACAGCACGTATACGTCCTGACTGTCGCAATGCATAAAATACTCCGAGCGCCAAATAAATACTTCCGCCGTCCATTTTTCGAGCGAGGGACGGCAATTTTCACGAAGATCCCCCGTCCCGTAAATAAAGTCGGTTAGTGTCGAACGCCTTATTCATATTCTAATGCAATAAATGCCATTTGCCCCGTGGTATTGTGACGGGGAATGCGCGTACAATGAAGCCATTCATTCCCCAAAGCCATTCAGTCATTCCCCAGAGCGGGGAAGGAGATGATTTACGTCCCGCCAGGTTTTATTGAGACGTCGATAAACGTTCCGGGAGACGTCGTCGTCTTTCTGCGTCTTCCAGCCGCGCCCCTCCGGTTTTTTTTTTGCCTTAACAGGTATTTTTTTTTTTTTTTGCGGGTCGTAAAAGCTGGATGTTTTTCGAGTGGCTTGTGATTTCCGATGTGCAATAGGCGTTTGCTTGCTTTTTTCCCATTGTGCTTTGTTAGGTCATAGTGGTGTTTTAAAAACGATTTTTTTTAATATAAAAATTTCCTTATGATGGCTAACATAATTGCATTTAATAAGTGATTTGTTTTGTTAATTATAACCGTGTTTCGATTTTTCTTATACACCTGTGATTATGACACACACAGTATATATATATATATATATATATATATATATATATATATATATATATATATATATATATAAAAAATCGAGCCATTACTAACAAAACAAAGCAAAGATAAAACAGCAATAATAATAATAAAATAAAAAAGAAAGAAATTTTTTATCAGTGGGCATTAAATACCCCCTTACAAAACAAACGCTGAACAATACCACGGCTAATATCCAAGCCTTAAAAACCGGCCGAGAGATATTCCTCGGAAGCACTTTTAGGAAATGCATAATTACCTGATAAAAAAAAAAGTTTTAATTACGAGTAATGCGTAAAATTACCACAAGAGGAACGAGAGAGAGAGAGAGCATCTCGCCACCACAGCAAGAGACCTCATTCCCTTTAAGTTCTCCCACGCTTTCAGAAAGATGTACCGGAGCGTTCCATCAACAAATATCTAATAATTCATTTCAGAGACTCTTTCGATGAAAGCTATTTACACGCCTGCGTATTTATTTTTATTTACGAAGGATTTACAAAAATGGAGGAATATGACAATGCAACTGGCAATTTTGTAAAATTTTGTACCTAGAATTGTCGTTGCTTTTTCACATATTTTGTAAGACTTGATGCAAAATCGCCTTGGATCTATGGTGGTAAACCAAAGGCCGTATGCACCGTACGGTCGAAGTAACAACACTTAGGGAGGGAAAACGGATGTGGGTAGAGAAAACCAAAGCTCGGCAACAGAGGAAAATAAATAGTTACCGAAATAACAAATCCTGGGTCTATAATGAGAACAGCCTAAGTCACATCACCCTTCTCTCTCTCTCTCTCTCTCTCTCTCTCTCTCTCTTCTTCTTCTCTCTCTCTACCCCAACGTTATTCAGACAATAACAAATCCATGGTCTATAATGAGAATAACCTTAAGTCACATTAATGTTTCTTCTTCTCTCTCTCTCTCTCTCTCTCTCTCCTCCAACATTATTCAGACCAATTCGTCGGGCGGAGATTTTGCAAGGAGTCGCAATCCATTCGCGTCGAAACACTGTTCATCACGAGGAGGACGAGACCCCGTGGATACGCCCGTCGGAAACACGGAAAACATTTGACGTCTAAATAAATCAAGGAATATTTCCTGAATAACGCAAGACCGTCCATCACCCGGGATGCCATCTCCGATGCTCTCGGGTGCTGCAACGTTATATGCTATTACGCTGGAGTACGGGGGCATTCTTTCATACACCCATCCCACCCACGCCCCCGTCCAACACTTTTATATATCAGTGGAGAATGTGTAAAATTGTAAGTGAGTGGAACCGAGCACTTTGTTCTGACGATCAAAAACGTTTTCATTGCGAATATCAAATTATGAAGCAACGCTACTTGACTGGCTTAAATTTAAATATCCAAAGGCAAGTTCTATGCTATGATTAATAAAATAAATAAAAATAAATAAGTAAATAAATAAATAAAACATTAGAGGCATTCAAACGAAGGCAAATTAAATACATACCGTCTTAAGTGTAATTACAAGGAAAGACAGTACTTTATACTAACTCGCATAAACCAGTAATAAATACAGACTTAAATCATGGATTTAATTTTGTTAACAACGCAACGGAAACATTATATATACTGAAGTGGAAGAAAAGTATATTGAAGAAGAAGAAGAATAATAAAAGAAGAAGAATAAGGAGAGAGAGAGAGAGAGAGAGAGAGAGAGAGAGAGAGAGAGAGAGAGAGAGAGAGAGAGAAACGATACTACAACTGTTTACCATATCAGTGACACCAAGCCCATCACCTAGACAGCGGATATACCCTGCTGTGTCCATAGGATGCCATAGCAGAAGGGATAAGGGCAATTAGCCAAAGTGGCTGGGTAAAGAGGAGGTGGACAGTGGGAGGAGGGAGGGGGGTTGGAGGTGCCACTGGAAGGAGGAGGAGGAGGAGAGGGGGAAGAGATTTGCTCCCTTCCTCCAATATTATCCAATGGGAAGATCCTTATCTGCTCCATCTCAAACTATAAGCCATCCATCAGGCTTTCCTGTAGCCTCCTCCTCCTCCTCCTCCTCCAACCACGTACATGATTAAATGATTCAAACTCTTCCTCTTCCACCTCCTCCTCCTCATAGTTTGTTTACATGTTTATGGTTTAAAGATTCAAGTAGGAAGTGTGTCAACTTCCCACAGGTCAAATCAAACATTCAAGCACAGTCTGAGCAAGGCAGAAGGAAGAGCCTATGCTGGCACGAGGTCACCGTAACCTACGAGGTCACTTTGTCCTACGAGGTCACCCTAACCTAAGAGGTCAGCATAAGCCACAAGGCCACCTTAACCTACTAGGTCATTTTAACTTACGAGGCCACCCTGACCTACGAGGTCACCTTAACGTGCGAGGTTACCTTAACCTAACTGAAACAATAAACAATCAAAACATGAAATATAAATAAAAACTACACAAAAACTACAGAAAAAACACCAGCAATCTAAACACGCTGAGGACCTAAAAAGAAACAAACTAAATATTCAATAAAAAAATAGAAAATAACCTTGACAATCACACACACACACACACACACACACACACACACACGGGCAATATTAAAATAGCATCAAGCTAAATATTCAATAAAAAAAAAAATAGAAAATAACCTTGACAATAACAGACACACACACACACACATGTAACAGTAAATATTCACACGCCTGACTCTCCTCTTCGACAGCTGTGACATTAGAGAGTCAGTGAAAACATCTAAAAGTAATTCCAGTTAAGCATTTATCGCAGGAGCAAATTGCCACTGACAGAGAGAGAGAAAAGTTTTTCTTTTATTCACGAGAGTGGTCGCGATTCTCTTCCGGGATTTTCTTCCCATTTTTCTTTGAAGTTTAATGTTTTTTCTCTTTTAAGTCGTGATTTTTCTTTAATAAAATTGGACAACGTTTAGCTGACTATTGTTTTTTTATTGTTCTCTTAAAAATTGTTTATGGTAATATCTTTGTTGATCTATATATATATATATATATATATATATATATATATATATATATATATATATATATATATATATATATAATTTATATATATCACATATATACATATATATACACACCAACAAACACACACACACACACACATATATATATATATATATATATATATATATATATATATATATATATATATATATATACCCATTTTGAAATGCTTTTTTCTCCTCCGTCGCAAGTGGGCACAGCATTCATTAGAAGCCGAGCAAATTCAAGACAATCTGGCTTCATGTAAGAGCGCCTGTACATCCCCGTGGGTAATAATCGAAAAACTAAAAGGAAAATTATAAGATGATATTCTATATTCTTATTCTCAACTTAAACTTCACGGGATTACAAAGGTCACGGCTCTGAGAGATTCAAACGTTAGATAATTACCAGTTCCCAAGAGGCTACCTAGACTTTATATTAGTCTGTAATGTAACAGGTTTTAAGTTTATACATAGTATTTTCCTAATTTCTTTTACATTTTAATTAATAGACCGTCGTAAGTTAGCGAGAATGAAACAAGAATT
>NC_089745.1:9038417-9050917 GCF_040412425.1 Macrobrachium rosenbergii | reverse complement strand
AAGACGAATAATTGCAGATGGACAAATATATAATTACGTACATGTACAACTCACAGCAGACACCAAACATATAATTCCCAGTAGACAGGAGAATCAAAATCATCCGGCAATGTAAATATTGTAAATGAAAAAACAATTGCACATAGGTACAGGTTAATCATATTTATCTAACCTAGTCAAATTGATGACTGAGCATATAATGCAGGACAATTAGAGGGAAATGAAAAATACATAACACGGTCAAAATTATAACAGTATATATTATTGCCAATATAGATACAGATAAAGTAAAGATAATTCAACCGGGTTAAAATCAACGCTTGCAAATTCAAGCAAAATAAATAAATATTAATCAAACATGCGAACACGTCTACTTGACGCAAATCCGAAAGCGCTCGCTCGCATGGCCTTTGGCACTATGAAAGACGGCCTCATTTTCCTCACAGTGCCACGGCCTCATTTTCCTCACAGTGCCACAGCCTGCTTTTCCTCGCAGCGCCACAGCCTGCTTTTCCTCACAGTGCCACAGCCTCCTTTTCCTCACAGTGCCACAGCCTGCTTTTCCTCAGTGCCACAGCCTGCTTTTCCTCACGCCACAGCCTCCTTTTCCTCACAGTGCCACAGCCTCTTTTTCCTCACAGTGCCACAACCTCTTTTACCTCGCAGTTCCACAGCCTCCTTTTCCTCACGTACCACAGCCTCCTTTTCCTCACAGTGCCACAGCCTCCTTTTCCTCACGGTGCCACGGCCTCCTTTTCCTCACAGTTCCACAGCCTGCTTTTCCTCACAGTGCCACGGCCTCCTTTTCCTCACAGTTCCACAGCCTGCTTTTCCTCACAGTGCCACGGCCTCCTTTTCTCAGTTCCACAGCCTGCTTTTTCCTCACAGTGCCACAGCCTCCTTTTTCCTCACAGTGCCACGGGCCTCCTTTTTCTCACAGTGCCATTGCAGCCTTCCTCACAGTGCCACAGCCTGTTTTTCCTCACGTGCCACAGCCTCCTTTTCCTCACGTGCCACAGCCTCTTTTTCCTCACAGTGCCACAGCCTCTTTTACCTCGCAGTTCCACAGCCTCCTTTTCCTCATGTACCAGCCTCCTTTTCCTCACAGTGCCACAGCCTCCTTTTCCTCACAGTGCCACGGCCTCCTTTACCTCGCAGTTCCACAGCCTGCTTTTCCTCACAGTGCCACGGCCTCCTTTTCCTCACAGTTCCACAGCCTCCTTTACCTCACAGTGCCACGCTTTCCTCACAGTGCCACAGCCTGCTTTTCCTCACGTGCCACAGCCTCCTTTTCCTCACAGTGCCACAGCCTCCTTTTCCTCACAGTGCCACGGCCTCCGTTACCTCGCAGTTCCACAGCCTGCTTTTCCCTCGCAGTGCCACAGCCTCCTTTTCCTCTGCAACATCATCAGCAGGCAAGGCACCAACTCTCGTCTCCGCTTCCCCCGACATCCCAGTTTCTCTATTGAAGTGGAAATGTTGTTGGAAGTTTCCCCCTACCCACCCCTCCCCTCTTTTCCCCTTGCCGACGAGACGAGAGGAAACAGGATGGGAAGTTTGTCTTCTCTCGTATTTTTTTTTTTTTTATTCCTCACCTTGATAAGAACAACTTATCTTTTACTTCAAAGTTGAGAGAGAGAGAGAGAGAGAGAGAGAGAGAGAGAGAGAGAGAGAGAGAGAGAGAGAAGAGTAAACAGTTCCAGTATTGCCTTGCTCTATCTCCTTCCTCAAAGAGGTTTTTCCTGCATCATCTCTCTCTCTCTCTCTCTCTCTCTCTCTCTCTCTCTCTCATACAAAAACACGTACACGCGTGAGCTCATTTCTTCTGTAGTTACAGCCGTCCCAGATCAATTATTCGCGTTTGCTCTTCGCCCATTTTTAAATCTCCTCTACCCCTAAGGAAATCCAAACTCCCTCTAGAGCGCGACCAGACTATTTGCACGAAAAATTTCGCCTCCGCTTCCATTAAAATACCCGGAGAAGATTCTAAACATTTTATATCCCAGACTTTTTTTTTTTATGTGCAACCTTTCGCTTCGACATTTTTTCTTTCTTTCAGTTTCCAGACTGAGCGGGGATTCTCCTCATCCTCCAACCTACTCACCACCTCCTCCTCCTCTTCCTCCAAGTCATCCTCCTCCTCCACCTCATCCTCCCCCTCCTCCATTTCCACCTCCTCCAGCCTACACACCTCCTGATCCACCTCTACCTCCTCCTCCTCCTCCAGTCTACACAGCTCCTCAACCACCTCCTCCTCCTTCTCCTCCATCTATTCCCCTCCCATCCTCCTCCTCCAGTCCATTCCTTGAACCCCACCCCCTCCTCCACCTCCACCTCCCTCCAGCCTACACACTCCTGATCCACCTCTTCCTCCTCCTCCTCCAACCTACACACCTCCACCTCCTCCCCCTCCTCCATCTCCTCCCCCTCCCCATCCTCCTCCAGTCCTATTCCTTGAACCGCTCTTCCGCTGATCCTCAGACGAGATGTAATAAACTTCGAGGACAGATCAACACCATCAACAACATTTGCATATTTGGCAGAACTTCAGGCTAAACGTTTAATTTCCCTCGGGGATGATATCCCCTCTCTCTCTCTCTCTCTCTCTCTCTCTCTCTCTCTCTCTCTCTCTCTCTCACAGCCCAAGGAGCATTCACAAAAGGGCTGAAAAGAGGGCGAGGAAAAATTAGCAGAACATGGAAACGGAAGCAGATAAATGCGAGGATAAAAAAAAAGATGCAAAAGATAAATAAGAAACAAGGACATAGCAACTGTTCATCATTGCAGCATATTTGTCCTTTTTCTCCTCATGTTCTTTCCTCCTCCTCCTCCTTTTTCCTTTCTCCTCGTGCTCTTTCCTCCTCCTCCTTTTTCCTTTCTCCTCGTGTTCTTTCCTCCTCCTTTTTGCTTTCTCTTCGTGTTCTTTCCTCTTCCTTTTTGCTTTCTCTTCGTGTTCTTTCCTCCTTTTTCCTTTCTCCTCATGTTCTTTCCTCTTCCTCCTTTTTCCTTTCTCCTCGTGGTCTTTCTTCATCCTCCTCCTTTTTGCTTTCTCCTCGTGTTCTTTCCTCCTCCTCTTTCCCTTCTCCTCATGTTCTTTCCTCCTCCGCCTTTTTCCTTTTCCTGTTACATGTCCCTCAACTCCTGACTATAATGACAAGCCTCCTCCCCCCTCTTAAAGCGCCCCCGGTCTATCCGCCCTTACGCCTCCACTAACCAACCCCCCCAATTCTCAGGTCTTCATGCAAATTCAGGTCTTTACATTAAACACTTGTTGCTCGCTCACATTGTGATACGCATCACTACATGGCCCAAGTTCTACAAGGCATCAGCCGGAATGAGGCAGTGCTGGGCCCAGCCCCCAAAAAAAGATTATCATAATCATCATCGCTGTTTTCAGTGTCTCGAAAGATTATCATAATCATCGTGGCTGTTTCCAGTGTCCCAGAAGATTATCATGATCATTGCTATCCGCGTATCACCGTCTAGGTGTGATTGCAGCTGTTGCGAGTCTCTCGTCATATGAAGGTTCGCTTATTTTGAATAAATAATAATAATAATACATACGCTACACACACATCAATAATAATAAATTAACTTATCATAGCTTTAATACATAAATAAATCTAAAAAGTCCAAAAGTAAAATCATTTACACATGATTTCTATTCTTAGCCTGAGCGTTGCATAAATACATATATACATAAACAGTGCATACATATATACACGACCTAAAGTAGTGCGTACATATATAAATTTTTTCTTCTCTCTCATACCTATCTCTGTCTGGAAATGCCTTATTATTGGATATGATTTTTTTCTACTCTCTCTCTCTCTCATTGTTTAATTGTTGGATATGATTTTTCATTCTCTCATTCTTTCCTCTCTCTCTGGATATGTATAGCTGGCTATGATTTCATTCCTTTCTCTCTCTCTCTCTCTCTCTCTCTCTCTCTCTCTCTCTCTCTCTCAATGTTTAATTGTTGGATTTATTGAATATAGTTTTCCTTCTTTCTCTCTCTCTCTCTCTCTCTCTCTCTCTCTCTCTCTCTCTCAATGTTTAATTGTTGGATATGATTTTTCCTTCTTTCTCTCTCTCTAGATATGTATAGCTGGCTGTGATTTCCTCTCTCTCTCTCTCTCTCTCTTCTCTCTCTCTCTCTCTCTCTCTCTCTCTCAGCTATATCTCGACATTGACATTTTTACGACCAATCCAACCTTCTTATCATCCCCTTCGTGAGGGAGGTCAAAGAAAAAAGAAAATAAACAAATAAAACAAACCTCCAGATAATGACGCCCACTGACTCGCATAGGATACTCGAGGGAATCTCTCATCTCAAGCGAAAGGATTTAATAAGGAAATGCCACAAATTATTCGTAGGATGACGTCATCCTTAGGATATCCCTGGCTTAGGAGAAATGAGGGTTCGAAAGATCTCGTATGTGTAATAGATACTCTACACAATGAACAAAGGCGTCTATACCAATAATAAGTAATATAGTTGAGAGAGAGAGAGAAAAGAGAGAGAGATAGAGAGAGAGAGGAGAGAGAGAGAGAGAGAAACAAATCATACCCAACCATTAGAAATTTCAGGAGAGAGAGAGAGAGAAGAAATCATACCCAACACAAAGACGTTTCAGAGAGAGAGAGAGAGAGAGAGAGAGAGAGAGAGAGAGAACAACAAAGGATACTTCAGAGAAAAATTTCAGAGAGAGAGTACAAATCATACCCGACACAAAGACGTTCCAGAGAGAGAGAGAGAGAGAGAGAGAGAGAGAGAGAGAGAGAGAGAGAGAGAGAGAAACCAGAAACAAACTCAACAATTAGAAATTTCAGAGGGAGAAAGTACACATCATATCCGACACAAAGACGTTCCAGGGAGAGAGAGAGAGAGAGAGAGAGAGAGAGAGAGAGAGAGAGAGAGAGAGAGAGAGAGAGAGAGTCTATAAATTATATAAAGGTACAATTAACATAAATCCTTATCTCATGAAAATCAATTATAACTGAGGCGCACAGCTCTCCCAAGTACAAAAAAAATCGTTTGAAATATAAACCCAGATAAAGTATAATGTCTTTACGTGAAATAAACCCCAATGTCCCATGTCTGAAATAGACAGTCCTTATATTTATTGTTATTGGAACTGTTTTTTGTAACTGTGTTCACATGCAAAATTTAGAAATGAGGTTATCAATCTATAGAGCATAAATACAAGTCAAGATGCATCTGACTTGATGCTGAGATAATGTACCAAATAATTTTGATCGTATTATTATGAAATCAATGAAGTTATTTGAGAAATTATTATTATTATTATTATTCAGATGATGGGCCCTGTTCATATGGAACGACCCCACAGGGTTTACTGACTTGAAACTCAAGCTGCCAAAGAATATGGTGTTCATTAGACTGAAAGAAGAAATCACTCATGAAAAAGAATAAAATAACAAAATAATAAATTAAAAAAATCTAAGTAAATGATTAAAATCTGAATATGAAAGATAAGCAAGGCGTTGAATTCAATACAGAACATGAACAATCCCCACAAAAGGTGTAGTGTAGGGTGGGATGGTGGGGGATAGGTTCACAATTCCTGCCATCAGTGATTGATACCTCAATACTTGACAACTTAATATTTCACCTTTGCGACAAACAGAACAGACGGAGACGTCAATAAGATGAAAGACGGTTTTAAGAGATTTAACGCAAGGGCCATGAAATTCACCACACGGTAAAAATAGGAAGTTTTCAATTTTCTCAAAATGAATCTTTACGCGTTTCGCAAAACCCGTTCCAGTTACGAGTGACGTTCGTTGAATTTTGCTACGAGCGTGCAGGTAATGAGCGTGAACAATAACGCTATTAGGTTTCACAATGATACGAAAACTTCGATGAAATTCGTGGTGTCATGTGTTATTCCATTAATCCAATACCTAGTGGACAATTCAATTTTAGTGAATAAATTCATTATGTATGTATGTAACATACATGCATACAAACATATATATATATATATATATATATATATATATATATATATATATATATATATATATATATATATACAATTGATTTCATATTATTAGAGTCAACATAATTTAGCATAATGTCAGCATAATATATATATATAAATATATATATATATATATATATATATATATACATATATATATATATATATATATATAATATATATGTGTGTGTGTGTGTGTGTGTACGAAAGCACGTACGCATATACAACACGCCCACTTCGTGCCAAGCCCAGTGAATCAGTTTCCTTTCATTGTCGATAAAGCATAGCTGCTACTAATCCTATTTAAAACTTTAAAATTTCCCCGCAACACTCGCCTTTATCCACAAACATCATTCAGCCAGATGAAAAAATAAATATTTATAAACAATAGCTCTTGATTTCCCCCTTGATGGAGTGACCCAATTCAATTCCCCTAACTGGCAACATTTATTTCCCAAAAACAACAGGTAGTGTCATTTATCAGCGGATAATGACGGAACAATTGTATAAAAAAAAAAAATAATGGAGAGATGGGAGCAAAATAAACTTTGGATAATGACCGGTAATATCACCGCTCATCAACCAATGGACAGCAGTGCCTACCCAACCCCCCCCTCCCTCTAACGGTAACCCCATTCCCCTCCCCCATCTGTACTCCCATTCTCTATTCCGGGTCGAGGTCATTTTTCATGAGAAATGTACAGTACATTAAAAATGTGATGATGTAACATTAGATATGTTATAAAGGCTGAGTAGGGTTCATGGACTGTTGTCTGGCGTTGATACTAGTCTTTTACTTGTGTTGTGTGTGTGTGTGTGTGTGTTATGAATGCCATCATATCAATTACTTTTAGCTATCAGTTTGTCTATTTGACAATATACAAAGTCGTTTTGCTTTACGATAATATAATGTAGAATACGCGTCTACTTGTGTGCAATATACTAAGTTTAGCCTACTACTGACTCGTGAGTCGCTGTAACTTTACGCATACATCAATTTATATTAAAGTACATCCCTTTCCCATTTAATAAAATATCTAAAGCATCCTCACTCCCGTCTACGAAACTGACATGGATTCCCTTATATCTTTCTGACAATATTGGAAAAGTTATCCAGTCCGTACCCGCTTTAAAATGCCGAAGGAAAAAAAAAAAAAGGAAACTCTTCTTGCTAAATGAATTTCCGTTTGTCATTCAGCTCTTGGATCTGTTTACATTTAATTTTTGTTGCACGGGCTCCCCGTATCAGCCTGTCTATCAGCCTGTCAGTTTGACGTGCGATTTCCCAGTGCAAGGCTGCCTGTCAGACTAAATTTATTATACATCTTAATCATATGTCAGCCTGTCTGCTGCACCAACAATCTGTTATTCCCTTTTGTCAGTCTCTCAGTCTCTTTGTCTGTCTGTTTAGAGCTCTCGTACGAGTCACTTCTGTCAATCAGTCAACTCGTCCGTCTAAAGCACTCTAGATCTAGTGTTAAGATTTTCGTCTGTTCTGAAGCACTCTAGATCTAGTGTTAAGATTTTCGTCTGTCAGTCTACGAGCTCATCTAAATCTACCGCACAACTTTTCCTTCGTCGACCCGTCAGTCTAAAAAAACCTATAATGTAATTCCTCTTGTATCAGTCTGTCCACAGCTTGAGTCACTATCTGTCAGGTCAAATGCTTTCTCAGTCAGTCTGGCCGCTAAACACAAGAGGACGAATCTATCTACCTTGGCAGCAGGTCACATCCTTTCCTGAAAGGGCACAGCATGACTCTATCTACCAACAGTGCCCGTTGGTCAAAATTCCTTCACAATGCCCCTTGACGAACACGCGTGCGGGAACTGTGCCCACAAAAATATTGGCATCAACAGCGCCGCCATTACCTCCAACGAGGTACTGCGGATGTCCCGGGGGGCGTGCCCTTGGGAGGAGTGCGGGGGGAAGGATGTCGAAGTGGATGTAGAGACTGAGTGTGGGCGAAGTGGGTATTGCATGAAGGGTTGAGGTATGGGGGTATGGGGGCGAAAAAAATTGGTCTTCTCAAACGGAGGAGGTGGCCTATAAAGAGGGATGGAAGGCATCAGGTGACAGGGGAGAGGCAGGAGATGGGGAGTTGGAAGGATGGAGAAGGGCAATAGCAACAAAGGGGATATTGACGGGTGTGGTGGGGGGTATAGAGGTTGAGTCGAGGGAGGGGTCATGGGGGTCATTCAATCTTTTTAGGGTACGGGAGGGCAAGTGGTTCAGCAGTCCGACGAGGGGAGGGGAGATGGGGGTGGGGGAAGGGACGATGCGTGGGGGAAGTAGCAGTAAGCAGAGTACAGGACGTGCCAATCAGGGTATAAAGATGGAGAGCACATCCTGCTGCCCAACAACCCAACAACACACTTAAACTCACTTGAATGTGACTCTCCTTTCTTTCTTTCTCTCTCTCTCTCCCCATTCTTTCCTCCTCTCTCTCTCTCTCTCTCTCTCTCTCTTTCTCTCACCTTTTCCCTCCTTCGCTCGCTCCTGGTCTTCAATGTCACGATGATACATACCTGCAAAGAGAAAACAAATAAATCTCATTAATAAAAACAAACTTCCTCAGAGGGGGTGGGGTGGTGGGGAGAGACTTCAATGCCATTCTCATTGACCTTAAGATTATCAAGGCACTTCTTCAGAGGGGTACTTAAAGACTCTCTCTCTCTCTCTCTCTCTCTCTCTCTCTCTCTCTCTCTCTCTCTCTCTCTCTCTCTCTCTCTCCCCAGTGAAAATGTGCCATTTAGCTGATGATAACGGGGAGTTTTAAGAGGATATTTCAATGTCAATCTCAACGGAAAGTGCCTCGATAAGAAAGGGTAAACCATTTGACATTGAGAATAATACATTGGGAATTTAAATATACATCGGAAATATTATATCAAAGGAAATAACAGACAAATTACAAAACAAAACCAAAAAAAAAAAATATTGGGAAATTTAAACTTTATATACGGACTCTTTAATTTCATATTTTTTAATTCATCAAACACTCCTAAGACACAAAGAATATTACAGCATATTAAAAACCGGAACTAAAGAAGTAATACAAAAAAAAAACCGGAACTAAAGAATACACAAAAAAAACCATGAGAATTCAGGTTAAAAATAAAAATTAACATTTGAAAACACCACATATTTTCAGTTTACAAAACATTAAAAGCAGCAGAATAGGCAGAACCTTATCCCTCTTCCCAAGACACCAATGGCATCAGCATCCACGTCCTCTCCCCCCACCCCCTAAACCATCCCCCCTACCCATGGCTCTCCGCATGCATCATTTGCTGTCAGCAGAATGACGGAGAACTGCACGAAGGCGATTACGTGGGGTTAACTAATCCTAAACCAATTATGGTGAAATACATTCGCCCCCCAAAACCAAGAGCTCCTCCTCCTCCTCCTAAGGAGGGATTGTGCAATTTGCAAGCAAGCTCCGACCGACTCTGGTTTGCAATGGAGAAGGAAGGAAGGAAGGAAGGAAGGAAGGAAGGAAGGAGCGCTCCTAATTCATGCACAAGGAGAAATGCAGCTCCCGAATTATGGCTA
Source organism: Macrobrachium rosenbergii (assembly GCF_040412425.1). NCBI lineage: Eukaryota > Metazoa > Arthropoda > Malacostraca > Decapoda > Palaemonidae > Macrobrachium > Macrobrachium rosenbergii. Next base: position 9,041,354 of record NC_089745.1, on the reverse strand, counting down.
AATAATTCGCAGTAATTAAATCCGACGCTACCGCTGCGCCCTTTCGCCTTCGCTGTCTCTTGTCTTTCCCCACTCCCTCCTCCTCCTCCTCTTCTCCCTCCCTTCCTTCACTTCACCTTCCGCATATCGCTCTTAGCTCCCCCTCCCCCGACCCACTCCCCCTCTCCTCTTCGCCCAAGTTGAATAACAATAACCATTTCAACAACAGAAGCATCAACTACAACGGAACGAACGCCCGCAATAATTCTTAGCAGCTAACTCACTTCCTCCTCCTCCTCCTCCCCCTCCTGGGTATATATATACATCTTCCTTAACATCACCTTCCCGCGAAGAGAACAGAATATGCGATTAGCCTTCCGAGCCGTTGTTCAAAGCACACCAAATCAACATTAAAACGAACTGGCGTATCCACTGAATGCCCGATGTTTATCGCCAGACTCGGGGTGGGAAAAAATGGCTTCTCTAATGACAACTTCACAAACTGATTGCCTATCGTGTTTTTTCCCCCCCAACACTATGCGTGCCCGGTGGCCCTGTGCCCAGATACCCACCCAGACGGGGACTACTACATCCACACTTCTCTCTCTCTCTCTCTCTCTCTCTCTCTCAACCGATCACCAACTGCATTAAGACAAGCAACGAAGATGACGGTCCCAAGCAGGCATTTAATATCCGGGGAGATAATCAGACGGGGTGTCAACATAAAACCTTGTCTATCGGGCCCATTTGCAGCGAGATTCGCCCGAGATAAGACACGGCCAGGCACCAGATAAAACATGCGATAAGGGACGCGCCTTATCCGAACATCAGCAACATGAAGAGCGTTTATATTTTCGGCGGTCAGAGATGCCGCCGCCGCCGCCGGTCCCATGAGAAGAGAAAGGAGTTCGAGTGGTTTGTATATACATAGGAGGGAGGTAGGGGGAGGGGGGAAGTATGAGGAAGATGAGTTTAAAACCCTCGCAAACTACTAAAGTATGTGAGGGTGAGAGAGAGAATTTTGTAGGACCTTACTAACTTCTCACCGATGCTATAAATCTTTATATATTATTATTACTTTTATTTGCAAACACCTTTCTTTTACGTGTAATTTTCCTTACAATCTCTCTCTCTCTTTCTCTCTCTCTCTCTCCGACATGACAACTCAATGCCCAAACAACCTTTGCAAACATACCTTTTTTTTTTTGTGCAATTTTCCATACTCTCTCTCTCTCTCTCTCTCTCTCCGACACGACAACTCAATACCCAAACAACCTTTGCAAACCAAACATACCCCTTATTTTTTGTGCAATTTTCCATACTCTCTCTCTCTCTCTCTCTCTCTCTCTCTCTCTCTCTCTCTCTCTCTCCCCGGCAAGACAACCCAATACCCAAACAATCTTTTCAAACCCAACATCCAGTGGCCCATTGATACCTACAATAAAGTCGCGGATCACCGAACTCCCGAACATAAAAAAAAAAAGAAATAAAAAAAAAAGTTGATAAAGACATAAAAGGGAGAAATGAAAGAGCGCATACCATAAAAAGCCAGGCTTCCTTCCCTCGGAAGAGCCATGCAAACATATCATATTAGTGATGTGAACGTCTTAAATGCCAGGCCACAAACAGATGATTTGAGAAGAGAAAAAAAAAAAAAAAAAAAAAAAAAAAAAAAAAAAATTGAGGGAAAAAAAAATACACCTCATGGGACGAGATAGAAGAAAAAAAAATGGACCGCGAGAACAGGAAAAAAGTCCCTCATGGGAAGAGATAACGAGGGGAAAAAAAAAAAAAAAAAAGCCACTGTGAAAGACTGAAAGGGTAAAGAAGGGCTAATCTTTTTAGGGCTTTCCCCCACGAACAAAAAAAAAAAGGGGGGGAACAGATAGCCAATGAAAGGACGGAACAGGAAGACATGAATGAATGGATTGAAATGGGGCACAAAGGAGATAAGATACAATGAAGAAAAATGCGTAATAATAATAGAGAGAGAGAGAGAGAGAGAGAGAGAGAGAGAGAGAGAGATGAGACCACCAGACCACGAACAAAAAGATAAAAAAAAATATATGAAAAAATAACGATGAAGTTTATAAACATAACAATGACTAAAACTTTAGATATAGCAACAAACTAGAAACGTAAGCAAGAAGCACAACGAACATTAAGACTAAATATGATCTGTGGGACAACATGGATTGAGTTCATAATGAATCACGACACATCCCCCACAAAGACAAAAAAAAGAAAAAAGGTCCACAAAAAAGTTTGTAGCCAAACAAGACTTTCTTGCCCAGTGGCTTAAATTACTGAGCCGAACAGCGACAAATGGCACCACTGAATACGAGGTACCACACAGATTTCGACAAGAAAAAATACACTTGACCTTTAAACAAATAAAGTAACAATTTACTGGATATTAGTTCTTCAGTATAAATAAGTATGGTGTAAATAGCATCGAAAAATGAACCTATTGAACCCTAAATAAGTATGATGTAAATAGCATAGAAAAATGAACCTATTGAACCCTAAATAAGTAAGCTGTAAATAGCATAGAAAGATGAACCTACTGAACCCTAAATAAGTATGATAAAAATAGCATCGAAAAATGAACCTACTGAACCCTAATAAGTATGATGTAAATAGCATCGAAAAATGAACCTACTGAACCCTAATAAGTATGATATAAATAGCATCGAAAAATGAACCTACTGAACCGTAATAAGTATGATGTAAATAGCATCGAAAAATGAACCTACTGAACCCTAAATAAGTATGATGTGAATAGCATAGAAAAAATTAATGAACCTACTGAACCCTAAATAAGTATGATGTAAATAGCATCGAAATATGAACCTACTGAACCCTAAATAAGTATGATGTAAATAGCATATAAAAATGAAGCTACTGAACCCTAAATAAGTATGATGTAAATAGCATCGAAAAATGAACCTACCGAAC
>NC_089745.1:8993417-9033417 GCF_040412425.1 Macrobrachium rosenbergii | reverse complement strand
GCAGACCACATCATAAAAAGGTGGAAGAGATGGAAGTAGGAGGAGGAGGAGGAGGAGGAGGAGTAGAGCGGGGGAGGAGGATAGTTTGGATTCATTCTCTCTCTCTCTCTCTCTCTCTCTCTCTCTCTCTCTCTCTCTCTCTTGCTCGCGCGCGCGCGCGGAATAAGCAGAAAGCGTCAATTACCGCATATTTGTTCTGCATGCCTCCTTCTGTTCAATAGAAATACCGCCAACGAAACTGCCACCATATTCTCTCTCTCTCTCTCTCTCTCTCTCTCTCTCTCATAAAACACGGAGGAGGGTTGATAGCGAAAACGAAGGATACCATTATTCCAGAAGTTCCTCGCATAAACGCAAAGCGCGCATTTGCTCAATTCTCAATAACCGACCGAACATAAAACCACTAATTCTGAATGTCCGTTTGAGGGGTGCGCCTGTCGTACAAAGCACCTCAATCATAGAGTTCGTTCATGAGTGCGTTCTCTTTCCTCCCCCCTCCCCTCCTTCTCCTCGGTGCCCCCTCCCTCCCTCCCCAGCAGCATCATAGAGCAATATAATTATATGCAACATAAATACCGCGAGTGTCACAGTAACGGCCGTTCGACTCTATTTAATGGCAGGCCGAACCTACTTAGCTGTCACAGAGAGTCAACAAGAACTCTGAGCCCTTCTTCTTTTTTTTATTTTCCTTCTTTTTTTTGACGCACAAAATCAACCCCGATGAACGCGCGCGCGCACGCACAAACACACACACACACACACACACGCCAACACACGGATCTCTCTCTTTCCTGAGGAGGCCGGAGTGTATGAATGGGGTTTATCTTATCGAGTAAATAAACAACTGATTATAATACTGAAGTTGTTTGAGACAGTTCCAAGATGCTAAGTAAATATCCATTAATTAATTTTTTTTTTATTTTAAGGGGACGGAATGATTTTAAAGCATTTAAAAATGTTTGCAAATGCGTTCAGAGAAAATACAGAAGGAAATCGCATTAAATAAATGAAGAATTAGCCTAAAATAAGAACTGGATTCCGGGAAGCAAGAGAAGGAAATAGCAAGTAATTCGCAAACACTTTACAGAAAACGTGCCGAAGTTCCTTCGGCGCAATCGAGTTTTCTGTACAGCCGCTACAGCTTATAATCAAGGCCACCGAAAATAGATCTATCTTTCGGTGGTCTCGATATAACGCTGTATGAGCCGCGGCCCATTAAACTTTAAACACGGACCGGTGGTGGCCTAGCCTATATCGTTGCCAGAAGCACGATTATGGCTAACTTTAACCTTAAATAAAATGAAAAACTACTGAGGCTAGAGGGCTGCAATTGGGTATGTTTGATGATTGGAGGGTGGATGATCAACATAACAATTTGCAGCCCTCTGGCCCCAGTAGTTTTTAAGATCTGAGGGCGGACAGAATAAAGTGAGGACGGACAGACAAAGCCGGCACAACAGTTTTCTTTTACAGACAACTAAAAATAAGCGAGATATCAAGCGAAAAATGAAAACAATGACAGTTCTGATAAGAAAAATAAGTTAACAAAAAAAGTAACTTTAGAAAAACCAGTATTATATATATACAAGGAATGACAAAGCATTCTGATAGAACCTGTATATTTCATACATTGTAAATAACTAAATGAAAAAAAAAATTGGATACAACACAAACAAAAAAGTAACGTTGAAAATACCAAAATATATATACAAGGTATGACAGCGCAGTCTAATATACAAGTTGTAAGCTTTATACACTACAAATATATAAATAAATAAAGAATTAGTTTCAAATAATAATTGGATTCCGGGAAGCAAGAGAAAAGAATAACAATTCGTAAACAATTAAAAATAATCCGCAAGATATGAAACGAAAAATAAAAACAAAGACAGTTCTGATAAGAAAAATAAATGAACAAAAAGTAACTTTGAGAAAAAAAACAGTAATATATGTACAATGTATGACAGAGCAGTCTAATAAAAGCTGTATGCTTCATACACTAAAAATAAATAAATGAACAAAAATCGAATACAAAAAGGATAAAAAAATAGGATAAAAATATATTCAGAGCTACGAGTAAGCCTCGCAGCCACACAACCGGAAACTTTACCACCTACCTTCCCGCCCCCATAATGCCCCAAAAGAGGTTTTTAATGATACATAATAATGGGGACAAATGGCCTCTCAAGACACAGGATCCTAAAAAGCCTTCAGAGATCCCTCGGAAATATCCTTGGGAGATTTCATGCCGATGCTTACCGTCCTTCGAAAGAGGATAACCTCCACAATTAATTTTTTTCTTTTTTATCCTTTGGGTGATAGTCACCTGTAAATTGATTTATTTTGTCCTTTGGGTGATGGCAACTCTGATAAAATAATTTTTTGTATATTTTAGGAGATGCTAACCTCTGAAATAATTTCCTTTTTGTCTCTTCGTGTTACCTCTTAAATAACTTCTTCTATCCTTTTGTTGAAGAGTAATTCTAAATTTAATAGGTAACTCTTAAATAATATACTTCTATCATTTTATTTAAAATGGATTAATTTAATAATTCTGAATTGATCCATTTTATCCTTCAGGTAATAATTACTTTTAAGTTTCTTTAACTTCGTGGTTACGTTATTTTCCAAAACCGTTTTAATTTCGTGTCTCTGTGATGGTGAACTCTTAAATAATTTCTTCTAAAATTCTACTCAGAAGTCATTCTAAATCAATCTATTTTACTTTTTAGGTAATAGCTACTTCAAAATTTCATTACCTTTCAGGTTACATCATCTTCCAAAATACTGTCTTCATTTTCCTCGTGACAGCAACTTCAAAAATGTATTACTTTTCAATCACTCTGGTGGGACTAGTCTCAAAATTAGTTTTATGATATTCTTCAGTGATAGTTACGCTACAAATTTTCCCTCTTTTTTTTACATTTCTTTAAAATGAGTATAATCCTCTTAGGCCTAGGGAGTGGTACACGTGAGACCTGTTGCGGACACGTATCAATATTAAAATCTTTATTTAACAATAACACCTGGGAGACAGATAGGATCGGGAGACTTATTATTATAGATGTTCTGCCAAACGGGAACAGTTAACTGTTCTTGGTAGATCAGTGCATTTCAAGTAACTGACAATCTTGAGAGAAATTATGGAATAATAATTGAAAATCTTGAACAGAAATTATGGGCAACAGTGATTTTAGTTTCCAGTAAATGAAAACTATTGTGATGGCTTTTTCTCTCCTCCCTCAGAACTTGAAAACTACAAAGGCTAGAGGGCTGCAAATTGGTATGGTGATCATCCACCCTCCAATCATCAAACATAGCAAATTGCAGGCCCCTAGCCTCAGTATTTTTTAATTTATACAAGGTTAAATTTAGCCATAATCGTACGTCTGGCGGCGATACAGGTATCAACAACACAAGCCACCATCGTGCCATGGCTGAAAGTTATATGGGCCGCGGCTAAAAGTTTCATGGGCCGTGGCTGAAAGTTTCATAAAGCATTAAACACTGTACAGAAAACTGTATCTTCGGCGCATTTTTTACTTTTCTTCTTATATTATATATAAAATATTATATATAAAAAAACAACCTTGCATATCCACGACGAAATTACTATGCACTTCAATAATAATTAAATTAACATATATTAACCATAGCTCACAGAAAGTCACAAACTTATCTTACTGAAACATATTCATAAAATCAAACTCAAAAACACCTGCTATTCTTGTCATACGAATCCACTCGCTGTTCCTGTTTACAAATGAGTTTAAGAAAACAACCACCTGAGACGCTTTCTGGTACGTTAGAGGATGTTTTCTTTTGCTTTATGTCGATGAGAGAGAGAGAGAGAGAGAGAGAGAGAGAGAGAGAGAGAGAGAGAGAGAGACCTAATCCGTTTATTAAAATTCTTTTCAGACAAAAATGGCTCATGGAATGACATTATCTTACATTTAAGGGAATAAATAGTAACATTAGAGAGAGAGAGAGAGAGAGAGAATAGAGAGAGAGAGAGAGAGAGAGAGAGAGAGAGAGAGAGAGAGAGAGAGAGGTAGGTTCAAGTTCGCGAAATAGATCAACGGCTCCGCTCAACACAGTATTAATGGCTTATTAAATATATTCAATTTTTTTTATTACTTAACGTTACCTACATTTTATCTTGATTAGTACGAGAGAGAGAGAGAGAGAGAGAGAGAGAGAGAGAGAGAGAGAGAGGAGAGGGGGGATGGGGCTGAGTGTAGATAAGCAGCTTCCCCTTGCATGAATATGAGCACGTGAGCTTGTAACAGTAGTTAATATAAGACCATTAAAAAGACATGTAAACAGAGCGCTGTGGGAGATCAACCCAGCCCATTAGTACTCTCTCTCTCTCTCTCTCTCTCTCTCTCTCTCTCTCTCTCTCTCCTGATATTCGACTGCCTACTCTAATCACCTTAACCGTCAACGAATACAAATTCTAATTTGGAATTAAAGATATAAGTTGATAATTTACATTTGAAAATATAAGTTGATATATATATATATATATATATAAATATATATATAATTAACATTTAATGAAAAAAATAAAAGTTAATAAAGTAGATAACAGATAGTGCTGGAACTGGAATATTATAAACGATATATATATATATATATATATATATATATATATATATATATATATATATATATATATATATATGTATATATATATATATATATATAATTAATGTATGTATATATATATAATTAATTGTATGTCAGTTTTTAATTTAGTCCTGAAGACGCCGCCGACAGGCGAGGAAACGGTCCGTCGACTACAATAATAATTAAATATAAAGAAACATGTATAACTTTTCCTTATTCCTGAGGAGCTTGCCTGAAGAGAAAAACGGAGAAGTATAGACTGATTCAAAGTCTAGATAAAGAGATATAGTCTCAACAAATAATGCCACTGACTTTAATAGAATTGCATAAGGGAGAAAATATGCCCAAATAGCATAATAAATTGAGAAAGGAGATCCCTAAAGACGCATTTGAAGGCCAAACTCGAATCTTGAAACGTCAGCAAAAGTATCTTCGCTATCATCATCACCACCGCCTCCCCCCACCTCCCCCACCCTCATGGCCTGACATCGTAAGTCACGGCGCCCTCTCTCATAATGACTTCATTCATATTAAAGAGCCGTCATAAAGCACGTGTTACTTCACGTGCATGCTAACAGTTGTCAGCCAGTGCCACAAGGAGGAATTGAGAGAGAGAGAGAGAGAGAGAGAGAGAGAGAGAGAGAGAGAGAGAGAGAGAGAGAGAGAGAGAGAGACCTCGGATACCCGGGATGTCTTTGTAATTAAAAAAAAAAAGGTACGGAAAAGGAATTTAGCTTTCTTAATTAATCAAAGGGATGATGGCTGGTGTCTTGGGGACTGTCAGCCATATTTCAAGTTAAAGAAATATATTAAAATATTTATATGACTCCTTTCTTTTCGCTGTTGGCTTTGGTTTCATACGGATCAAAGAGACAATAATGCTGCAATACCCAAACATGCCTCTTTGTGAAAAGTTTATATAAAATTTTAAAGGTATTTTTACTTTGGCAAACGACAAAACCAAAATAAATAAGGAATTACCCATTTTATATACAAACACTATACTCACTGAACTTTTCTTCTCTCTCTCTCTATATATATATATATATATATATATATATATATATATATACATATATATGTTGCCCATAATTTCTGTTCAAGATTTTCAATTATTATCCCATAATTTCTCTCAAGATTTTCAGTTACTTGAAATGCACTGATCTACCAAACACAGTTAACTGTTCCCGGTTTGCCAGAACATCTGTAATAAATCTCCCAATCCTATCTGTCTCCCCAGATATATATATATATATATATATATATATATATATATATATATATATATATATATTATAATATAGAAGTGTGTGTGTGTGTGTGTGTGTGTGTGTGTGTGTGTGTGTGTGTGTGAGTGTCAAGCGCTTCACACGCACGTGTTCCAAAAGTCATAATAGATCCAACAAACCCTGGCAGTCCTGCAGGGAAGAAAAATTATAATCAGGGGACAAGTAACATTAACCACATTCGCATCCCATCCCCACTTCCAAGGCTAATTAGTGTCAGCACCTTTCCTTACAAGCTTCTGCAGAAGCATGTAATTTATAATGAGCCCTGCATGCCAGACCAGGTCGGGTGTCACGGTGGGGAAGAAGAGAGAGAGAGAGAGAGAGAGAGAGAGAGAGAGAGAGAGAGAGAGAGAGAGAGAGAGAGAGAGAGAGGTAGACTGGGGGAGGAAGGGGGAATCCTACGGGGAGGTAGACTGGGAATTCAAGAGAGAGAGAGAGAGAGAGAGAGAGAGAGAGAGAGAGAGAGAGAGAGAGAGAGAGAGAGAGAGAGAGAGAGGAAGGAATGACTGAGGGGAGGTAGACAACATGGGAATGGCAACGTACTGAAGAGAGAGAGAGAGGGGGCTGAGAGAGAGAGAGAGAGAGAGAGAGAGAGAGAGAGAGAGAGAGAGAGAGAGATGAATTCTCAAAAGGGAAATAAGGAAAGCAAAAGAGGACAAACCAACTGGGGAGGAATGGCGGGAGAGAATCCTCAGGAAGAACTAATTAATCGAGGAGAGAGAGAGAGAGAGAGAGAGAGAGAGAGAGAGAGAGAGAGAGAGAGTGGGGGGAATCCCACGAGGAGGCAGACTGGGAATTCATGAGAGAGGAGAGGACAAAGAGACTGGGAATTCAAGAGAGAGAGAGAGAGAGAGAGAGAGAGAGAGAGAGAGAGAGAGAGAAGAGAAAATGCAACAAGGGAAGTAAGGTGATTTAATTTGAGGAGAAGATGGATAAACAAGAGAGAGAGAGAGAGAGAGAGAGAGAGAGAGAGAGAGAGAGAGAGAGAGAGAGAGAGAAGGAAACAACTGAGAGAGAGAGAGAGAGGGGGGTTGAGATTTAACCGAGAAGAAGGACTTAAGAGAGAGAGAGAGAGAGAGAGAGAGAGAGATGGGGGTAATTCTCAAAAGGGGAAAATAGAAAATGATAGGTAAATGAGGTGAAAGGAGTCCTCCAAGCAGAAAGAGGACGAAAACCAACTGTCGCAGGAGGAATGGCGGGAGAGAATCATCCGTAGGGAAGGTGGGGAACTAATAAGAAATACTCCGAGGTAAAAATGCTTAAAAAATAGAATCCTAAGCACGCGAGAGAGAGACAGAGAGAGAGAGAGAGAGAGAGAGAGAGAGAGAGAGAGAGAGAGAGAGAGAGGAAACGGCTTTACAGGAGGGCAATAATAAGGATAATTGTGAAGATAAACCACGGAATAAATACAGGGAATGAGGGGAAGCGAGGAAGACGCACAGATACCGAGTGAGGGGAAGAGAAGCGTGTCATCGCCCCTCACATGTGGATCCAGCCCCTCGCCGGTGACAGGCCCACCCACGCCTACCTGATATATCGCTCTTAAGACCACGCCCACGCGCCCAATCCGCCCCTGTCATTCCACATGGCGATTATGACACTTCGGAGATGTATAAAAAAAAAAAGAGCGATTTTACTCTTTGATTTTTTTTATGTCAGCCAAACTTATAAATGTCTTTAAGCATTACTAAAATAACTACATTTTTCACTACATTAATTTAAGCATAGTTCATTTTCAATAGACTTTTATAAATTTATTTTAAAATACTGAATATAATTTTGTATACACTTCAGTAAACATAAAGAATTTTCTTTGACACAATACACACAAGGACACGCATATTACAGTATATATAATATTATGAAGATATATATTATTGACAGGCACACACACACATATATATATATATATATGTATATATATGCATATACACATATATTTATGTGTGTATGTGCCTGTGTATGGTGTATGTATGTATGTACCATACATACTGTAATATGCGTGTGTGTGTGTGTTGTGTCTCAGAAAATTCCTTATGTTTATTGAAGTGTATACAAAATTATATTCAGTATTTTAAAATAAATTTATGTATATATATATATAGACTTTCCCAACATCCCATACACAAATTATACACCTGCAATTTTTTTTAAATAGTATTTATATACTGAAATGCTTTCCGGATAAAAAAAACTAAAGAACTGAAGGCCATCTTTTTAAAATACCACTACATCACCACCGTACAACATCACCCGCCGGGGCTGGTTGGCCTTTGCAACCAAACCGTTCCCTCCACCCACCTTTTTTCCCCCCTCTTTTTTATTATTTTTGCCAAAGGCTTCCCATCTCTGATATTCAACGGGGAAGTTTACTTTTAATTTCCCCACAGCCGACACTATCCGATAATATAAATAGCCCTTCCGCGAATTCCCACAATTGAGTTCCGTTCAATGCTTAAATCACGAGGTCTCGATGATAGCGATCTCTTCTTCTTCTTCTTCTTCTCTCTCTCCTCTGTCATTATATATATATATATATATATATATATATATATATATATATATATATATATATATATATATATATATATATATATATATAAGATGCCTGCTCTACAGTGAAACGAACAAGTCACAACCTCTCATTTTACTATATCTGAAACACTGACGAACCATTTTTCTGTTTTCAATTTTCTTAACGTTGGTAGTTTTTTTTTTTATCCAACCCCTTTATACTCATTTGCCTTTTTCTCTAAATAAAAAAAAAAACACATTCTGCATGTAAAACAAAACAAAACTACCACGCATCCTCTGCCAAAATTTTCCAAGAGGCAAAGTCCACGCCTAGAGCAATTCAACGTGTGTTGTTGTGAAGCTGCGGGCCAGACCGAAAAATTCCCCAAAAATGCTGCCGAGGTACCCAAAGGGGGTAAGAGGTAGGCTAAGCTTGTTAGGTTTCACCAGAACGGAAAATGTGTGTGGGAGTTTAAGGCCCATTTAATTACTGTGAGAGAGAGAGAGAGAGAGAGAGAGAGAGAGAGAGAGAGAGAGAGAGAGAGAGAGAGAGAGAGAGAGAGAGAGAGAGAGAGCATTGTTTCATCCAAAATGGAAGATGCTTCTGAGAGAGAGAGAGAGAGAGAGAGAGAGAGAGAGAGAGAGAGAGAGAGAGAGAGAGAGAGAGAGAGAGAGAGAGAGCTATCTTTATCATCTGACAAATTTTCGCAAACCTCATCTTAAGAAGTTATTTCCTTTTCTAATGAAAAAATAAATCCTCGGCATTTCAAAACTCCTACTGTAATCGAATAAAAAATGAATGAAAAATAAAATAAAATAAAAAAGAAATTAATAAATTTTAAGCGAATGTCTGAATGTATCGCAATGGAAACAGAACTGAGGACTCTAAGCCGGACACGAGAGAGAGAGAGAGAGAGAGAGAGAGAGAGAGAGAGAGAGAGAGAGAGAGAGAGAGAGAGAGACGTATATAAAGATCCCCCCACACAAACCTCATCCCTCACGAACCCCCCAAATCCCCCGCCCCCCACCTCCGATTTCCACAGCAAATACCCATCTCATAGTTTAGGCTAAAGCCCTCAGCACAATCCCCTATGAAGTCTCAAACCTCGCCCCCCCCCTCCCTTTCCATCCACACACACCGCCCCCCCCAACCAACCAACCCCCTTTCCAAAACCATCATACAAATGTGTACTAATCAGCCTTGGCAGAGGTTTTTCTTTACTCAATTTCATTACATTAATGACACAAACATGAGGCGGGTTCCGTTAAGAGCATTACCGAGAGAGAGAGAGAGAGAGAGAGAGAGAGAGAGAGAGAGAGAGAGAGAGAGAGATACAATCTGTAACTTGCTACGCTAGTGTTGACACTAGAATGGGTTAAAGGGGGAGGGGGACAAGAAAAAAAAAAAAAAGAAGGGTAAGGGTAACCAGAGAGAGAGAGAGAGAGAGAGAGAGAGAGAGAGAGAGAGAGAGAGAGAGAGAGTTGTCACCGCCTTCGCTTTCCCTCTTCGGCTGGTAATCCGCAATTTCCCCTCCCACTGTTATATATTCCCACAACCTCTGCCAGTCCTAAGCCATGATAATTTCGAGTATCTCCGGTCTCAATCCTCTACAGACCTCCTCCTCCTCTTCCTCCTCCTACTCCTCCTCCTCCCCCTCCTCCTCCTCAGACACACTCTCATCCCCCACTTCCTGACCCTCACCAACTTATTTTAGATTGTTCTCATTTACACTGTTGTTTCCCGTTTCTATACAACAACCCAGTTGTTTCTCTCTTTCCCTTTCTTTCAGTTGTTTTAGGAAAAGCCTCTTATTTCTTCTCAACATTCTTGAAAAATAATTATCTTGAAAAAACATTAATACGAATTTTAATCCAAAGCATCACATTTCTCAAAGATGTAATTCCCTGTAATAATTTGGTAACTTATCACAACGCTCAAATTATCAACTACATCTTCTGTTACATCTTCCAAGTATGCTGATATTCCTATCCAATAATTATAACCCCAAAAACTATAATTCTATATAATAATTTGATAATTTATTAAACTCTTCAAATTATCAACTACATCTTCTATTATAACTTCCAAGCATGATAATATTCCTATCCAATAATTACATTCCCCAAAACCATAATTCTATACAATAATTTGATAATTCATTAAACTCCTCAAATTATCAACTACATCTTCTATTGCATCTTCCAAGCAGGCTAATATTCCAATCCAGTAATAACAATTATACACCGATAACCCGGTGATCGGAGTTATCTATGCATCGACCCGTGCCCTCTTTGACCTGCTATGAATGCAGAGGTCATAAATTAACACTAATTAATCGTAAAATAATTAAAACGACTTTGATCAGTCAGTGGCAACTGCAATTAAAATAACTGAAACGGTTTTAATTATTCAGTAGCGACTGTAATAAGTCGACTGTGCAACTTACGGTTAATATTTAACTAAAACAGATTTACGGGAAATTGACACAAACATACACAAATAAATACACACACACATATATATATATATATATATATATATATATATAATATATATATATATAAATATATAATTTATATATATATATATATATATATATATATATATATATATATATATACATATACATATACATATACATATACATACTCAAACTGTCAGCCAACCAGCCACTCCTCCATTCGCGGTTGAAATTCAATTACAGAGGCAAATTTATGTATCACCTCCAAATTACGTCAATGTACTGCATATTATCTGCGAATTATCTGGAACGGCCAAACTTCGATGAAGCGACTACCACAGATGACAAGACCATCTGGTCTAAGTCCCCATCCGGTTGCTCTTTTTCAACGACGCGGCTTCGCTATCCTTTCTTCAATAACAACTGCCATTTTGGAATATTAAATCAAGGTCGAATTATAATTTATTAAAATCTGTTAATTTATTAATTGATCTGTTCTTCCAATTACTGATCTCTTTCTGTATTTCCCAATACCTTCGGTTATTTCTTTCGAATGAACACCATATTCTTCGGAAGCTTGAGTTTCAAGTCAATAGCTCCTCAAGGGGTTGTTCCACACGAATAGGGTTCATCTTCTAAATAATAATAATAATAATAATAATAATAATAATAATAATAATAATAATAAAACTTAAAGACTCAAAAACTTGAAATTAAAATTTTACAAACTGAACACCTACGGCAAGCCACCACAATATTCGAAATGTAAAACAATGGAGCCTTCACCTACATCACTAAATAATCCTCTCATGAAAAGAAAACATTATTATTATTATTATTATTATTATTATTATTATTATTATTATTATTATTACTATTATTATTCACAAGATGAACCCTATTCATATGGAACAAGCCCACAGGGCCACTGACCTGAAATTCAAGCCTCCAAAGAATATGGTGTTCATCAGAAAGAAGTAACAGAAGGTAACGGAAAATGCAGACAGAAGAGATCACTTATTAAAAAAGTGAAAAAATAAATTAAATTAATAAAAAAATAGATAAAAATAAGTACATTATTAAAATACGAGGAGAATTGATTGCATTAGGGTAGTAACGCAAGGCATCTCCTATTCCCGATAACATCTCCTTCTACCACGTACACTCACTGGCGTCAGACTGAATCCAAAAAAAAATCCGGGTACCACCGAGCCGGGCATGGCCATATGCGAGAGGGCAGGTACGTAGGTAGGTGCCCGGGAGATGCAGCCTGTATCATATTATGGTGGGGACGTTTCATTATGCAAGCGTCCTGTCGAATGGAACGCAACCTTATCAGCTTTAGGGGATGACTTTCACAATTCAAGTGGAATATGTCCTAAAAAAAGGCCAAATACTGTCTGTATCGCGACATTTTCCTTCGTCTCCCTCCGTTAATGGGAATAGAGATACTGTGCCCTTGAAATGATATAAGCGGATATCAGGGTAGTTATGATAATATTTAAAGGTTAAAGGGATGAAATCGCATTATAACTGTCAAATGTTTTAAGAAGAACTGAGGTATGCAATAAATTTTCTATATATATATATATATATATATATATATATATATATATATATATATATCGCACAGGAGACTGGGGAAGGGTGGAGACCTGTAAAAGACAAAGCACAGAAAAGAGGAAAAGACATTACTGGAGGAATTTTCCAGATGTATATGATTTTTATAAACTAACAAACATAAAATTAAATCAAATATACCATCTATAAATATATATTTTCTAAACTACCACAAAATAAAAATCAAATGTACCACCTTTCTTTTCCCAAACAAAACTACACCGAGTGTTCACGAAACAGCCTCACGCGAACAACAATGAAAACCACCAACAAACAACAACACAAACAATTTGCACAAACACTCGTCAGCCTCTTTCCACTTCCGAGCCTTTTACACTCATTACCCGATTCTACACCTCTCATTTCTCCTCATTTTCTCTCACGTTGTCCATTTCCACCGAAAATCCTCACCCGTCTGCATCCACCCTTATCCCATTACTTGTCTCTCATTAAACACACTTCTGCGGCCGTCCTCCTCCTCCTCCTCCTCCTCCTTCCTCATTTTTCCGTAACTAACATAAAATTAGCACACTTATGGTGAGAGAGAGAGAAAAAAAGGTTTATCTCTCCAAAGCCCTCAACCACCTCATTATTACGGCTCCATTCATCATGGCGGACAGATTTTTGGTTTCATATTCTTCCTACGCATGTGATGTCTCTTGACTATATTTCATTCATAATATCATTATTTATTTTCACGAGGGAAGGAAGGAGATTCTCTCTCTCTTCTCTCTCTCTCTCTCTCTCTCTCTCTCTCTCTCTCTCTGTGCCAATCCCACCAGAGAGAAACTTTCCTCCTAACCATAAACTAGAACCATAACTCCTTCCGCAATTTCTCCGGGCTGTCATAAGACATTCCCTCGCCGTTTTCTTCCAGTAACAACGGTTTGTCTTAACCTCACTCATTCCCCCACTTTCTCTTAACCATTCCTTTTTCCCCTTTCACTGTCTCATTCCATTATCCAATCACTCCTCACTGTCTCCTGGCAATTCTTTCCCAGCCCCTCACTAAGAAAAAACTATCTCGCGACCACCCTTTTTCACCCTCAGCTCTTCCCCAAACCTTCTAAGTGCTATCCTTTTTCCATATTTTCCAATTTTTCCTCTCATTCCCCTTTAACCGCCTATTTACAACTTGTTAATCATTTTCTTCTTAAAACACTCAGATTCATCTTTTTATTTTACTACATTTTACAAACTTGTTCCTTTTTACTGTTTCCTTCGTTCTCGTGAGACGCAGAAGAAACTGAAAAAGGGTTTCTGTATGAGGAACTTGTAACATACTATAGGAGTCTGTTATAACCGGCGATAACTCACATTGAGGCCCAGACAGCCATAGTTAGGGAATGAACATCAGCATAGGGATCAAGCAAATAAGAAAAATATTCATACAATAATAATAATAATAATAATAATAATAATAATAATAATAATAATAATAATAATAATAATAATAGCATGAGTCAAAAATGACGAAGAAATCCTAATGGTGAAAAAATGTAAAAGCTAACATATCATTCACCACAGTAAATTTCTTCACCAATAATAATAATAATAATAATAATAATAATAATAATAATAATAATATCTGATTCAGCATAATATCATGCACAGTACTACTGCTCAAGAGACAACGAAAAACTCAAAAGTACACAATAAACAAGAAAAGGATATAAAAAAAAATTTATACAAAAGTATATACAAAAGAGTTCTTTCCCTCGACCATAATAAATTCTGAGGAGGAGGAGGAAGGAAAAAAAAAAAAGCTCCCATTCCCGAGTAATATTAAATAAGAGTGACGGGAGACATCCTTTTTCTTCTTCTCCTTCGTCCTCTCCCATCTAGTAGGCTCCTATTTTCGTCTCCCTAAATTGTAGGGGTAGAGGCCTGCGACCAAGATCTCTCTCTCTCTCTCTCTCTCTCTCTCTCTCTCTCTCTCTCTCAATGTTTGTCTGTCTGTTTGCTTCAAGCTTTGTGTGAGAGAGAGAGAGAGAGAGAGAGAGAGAGAGAGTATGTTGCAACTGTCTATTACGCAATTACATCATCCTAGTTTACAATGTTCCAATTTTACTTCGTTCTGTTTTTGTGTGCGCGACTGAAAGTTAGTCTCTCTCTCTCTCTCTCTCTCTCTCTCTCTCTCTCTCTCTCTCTCTCTCTCTCTCTCAAACATCGGTGACCGAGAGGTAAAGTTTAGCCATAAATGACCCCCAAGAATGGACACACATCTGGCCGAGAGGACCTCAAGACTGGACAAGAGAGAGAGAGAGAGAGAGAGAGAGTAAAAGTCGTAGGATCTAGTTGCACACAAGGGATTCTAAATAAACGAGCGAAAACACACGGAGTTAGGTCGAAAGATATAAGAACGAAGTATTCTAGGAAAAGGATCAATTATAGCATTTTACAGTAAAAAAAATGCACACAAACATCACATTCATTAAAATATATATTAAACACTCATTATGAATCGAGTGACCGTATAAAACGCTTTCTTTTGACAGTATGCTATTGTAAAAATATTCAACACTAAAATATTCATAATAATACGTATAACACAATCGCTTTTCAACGGACTAACGTAAATACAGTGATGACGATTAAGCAATACATCACTGACGCAATGAAGAGGTGTTGAGATAAAAGGAAAAATACTTTACACAAGTTTTACAAACATACGTCAGTCGCTATCTCAAAGGCAATAAAGAGCTGTGTTCAGAAAAAAAGAAAAATATTTTATAACAAGCTGTACGAACTTACGTCAGTTGCTATCACTCAGAAAGATAAGGGCTAAAAAGCAGAGTAATTACCTTTCAAGTGGCAAATCAGTCGTGACATACTTCGAGATTAAAAATGCCACCCCTACGGTACGCCTCGTTGGCCGCAAACGACACCTACGGCACCTAAAAATATATCATCTGGCACGCCTCCTCCTCCTCCTCCTCCTCCTCCTTCCTTCCTTCCTTCCGTTACGGAAAAGAACATCGTAATTAACCGTAGTTAGATGGGATTAATAACTACGTGTAGCGAGATGACTCGGATGCTTCATCTTCCTGACGTCTTGGGATGGTTATAATCAACAGGTTAATACAGTGTGATGATAATGTGAGAAGCATGTATTTGGCAAAGGAAAAAGTGGGGAGGATAAGTGTGAGAGAGAGAGAGAGAGAGAGAGAGAGAGAGAGTCATACTTTATAGAGTACATTCCAATTTCAACAAAAACAGATGTAAAAATGGGAATTTGTTAACAAAAATTATGTACTTATAATATACAGTTGCACCAATACATTACAACTTCAGGAGAGAGAGAGAGAGAGAGAGAGAGTCAAACTTCCTCCTTCATATGACTAATACTCTCCTTCTTCACATGATCAGTTAGAAAAGGCCAATATTCAAATATCATTTTCTGGTTTAATGAAAGGTTAATTAAGACACTTTGATATGAACTGCGCTGAATTTCAGCGTTTAAGAGGCACAACCTCTCTCTCTCTCTCTCTCTCTCTCTCTCTCTCTCTCTCTCTCTCTCTCTCTCTCTCTCTCTCTCTCATTTCAGAAAACACTGCCTGGCATACTACCTCATTTATTCACCAATTTCAGGAGACCTTTCTTGCTCTCTCGAATTTCAGAAACATATCTTGCCCCCATTTATTATCTCTCTCTCTCTCTCTCTCTCTCTCTCTCTCTCTCTCTCTCTCTCTCTCTCTCTCTCTCTCTCTCTCTCTCTCTCATTTCAGGAAACAGTCTGGCATGCTACCTCATATTCGCCAATTTCATGAACCCTTTCTTGCTCTCTCGAATTTCAAACTCATCTCTCTCTCTCTCTCTCTCTCTCTCTCTCTCTCTCTCTCTCTCTCTCTCTCTCTCTCTCTCTCATACAGCCAGAAAACAAAGCAATTCCATCCGTCCAAAGTAAGAAATTGTCCAAAATAACTGCAGCAAATGACAGCAACCGGAGTTTCTCATTTGCAATTACGCAGGACGATAAGGAGAACGCATACATACATACATCGGAGACACGGAATCTAAATTAATCAGGGCAAAACCGCCATGTCATTAAGAGCAGTTAATTACTCAGGAAAATACGCTGATTACTTTCAATTAAATCAGGAGACTAATCGTCAGAAGACTGTGAAATTAAAATCAGACTTAAATGAAAATTACGCGGCGGTCTCATTTTGATGAAGTGTAATTAATATATCTGCTTGGACGGAGAACGTTGCGTCTGCTTTGGAGCAACTATGTATGTATCTGTTTGACTGCAAAGGCAGATCTGCTTGGTTGCAAGCTACGTATTGACTGGATTCAAATTATATATGTATTTAATTGTACGGTATCAAATATATGTTTAGATGTACACAATATAACCTGCTTGGTGTTCGCAGTATGTTTATATTCACATTCGAATATGCTGATGCATAAATACATCTGCCTTGATGTACGTTCTATATCTTCTTACACGTATACATAGTAAATAATATAAACAATATTTAATTCGATGCAGCAGCGACCAATACACCTACTTAAATGCAAATAACGTATCTGGTAAAGTTCTTATTAAAATTATTTTTAGATAAAAGGAACATAATCAACTAACACATTATCGTATAGAAATGGTTAATTGGATGAAGTGATTTTTTCCTTACCTAAGCGAAAATATAGTTGGCTTCAAGTACATTACAAGTACATTACAAATATAAATAGGCAAGATATATATATATATATATATATATATATATATATATATATATATATATATAAATATATATATATATAGATATAAATATAGATATATAGATATATATATATATAGATAGATATATAATATATGTATACACACACACATATATATAACAATCTTGCTTATACGGTACGATGTACTTGATCTGAAGCCAACAATAAGTTCGTTTAGATAAGGAAAAAAAAATAATCATCCAAATAATCCTTTACTTACAACATTTCCGCATAAATTTCACAACCTAAAAAAACGTTACAATAAGCCGTGCTTTATAAAAGAGCCAGGTCTAAAAATAAGAAAAGAAAAAATTTGCTTCAAAGGAGCGCAGCTACAAAGAGATAAGGAACCAACCTCAAAGCATGGAAACATAATCAAATAACTGATAGACACGACGTATCTTCAAAGGAGCATGAAAGGAGGTTACATGAAAAGAAACAAATAAACAAATAAATGATGTATTGACACATCGATTTCGGATGAACGTTTTTATTCTAAAAGGAAAGGATATGTCTCGTTCTATTCATGTACAAAAAATGATGAGTCTAATATAATAATAATAATAATAAAGATTTTTTGGGATGCAAAAAACTTTACCCTATGGGATGCAAGAAACGGTACCTATGGGATGCACGAAACGGTATACCTAATGGGATGCAAAAATAGCACCCTATGGGATGCAAGAAACGGTACCCTATGGGATGCAAGAAACTGTACCTTATGGAACGCACGAAACTGTACCCTATGGGATGCACGAAACGGTACCTAATGGGATGCAAAACTAGCACCCTATGGGATGCAAGAAACGGTACCCTATGGGATGCAAGAAACGGTACCTAATGGGATGCAAGAAACGGTACCCTATGGGATGCACGAAACGGTATACCTAATGGGATAAAAATAGCACCCTATGGGATGCAAGAAACGGTACCCTATGGGATGCAAGAAATGGTACCAAATGGGATGCAAAAACTGTACCTTATGGAACGCCGAAACTGTACCCTATGGGATGCACGAAACGGTACCTGATGGGATACAAAATAGCACCCCTATGGGATGCAAGAAACGGTTCAGCTTATGCAAGAAACGGTACCTAATGGGATGCAAAAATAGCACCCTATGGAATTCAAGAAAGTGTACCCTATGGGATGCACGAAAAGGTACCTTATGGAAAAAAGACCAAAAGAAAAGAGAAAACATAATTTTTCTCAAGTTTTAATCCCGATACGCAAAGACCCACAGCAATAGCAAGCCGGGATCAACTAGTGAAGTATCTACAGTAGAGCCGTTTCGGCTTGTGACACGACAATAACTTGATAACACAAAAGGATAACAAATCCTGAAACTGAATCTTTGACGGAAAATTACCGATAACACAAGACGATTCGGGAGGTGATATATCTAATAACCCTGTGAAGACAGGAAGCACTGGATTTGGAAAATTAACATAAAGGCTGGATGTGTCGAATCTCTCTCTCTCTCTCTCTCTCTCCCAGATAACTTACTATAACCTTCCTCTCCAACTTAAGCTGCATACTGGTAGAGGGAGAGAGAGAGAGAGAGAGAGAGAGAAGGAGAGAGAGAGGCCATTCAGCGTCGAAAATAATAATGAAATAACTGTTAGTAAGAAGGAGGGAAACGGATTATGAATGTAGGGTATAGTAAAAAGGGACGTAGGGGTTGCAGCTAGCGGCGGAAAGGACGTTGCAAAGAATTCCAAATAACGACTACAGTGCACCGTGTGAGGCACACCGACCCCCCTCAGGAGAACGACAGAAAACGGTGCCTGGGAAGTAATGGAAGAGGAACGATAATTTCCGTTAAGTCTAAATGCACGATGTAAGCCAAGAATCAATAGAGATGGAATAACTTCCTGGACTCTGCATGAGGAATGTGACGTCAAAGGCAAAGAGCAACAATGAGGCTTGAGAACCAAAGGAGCGAGAGAGAGCGACAGCGCCTTTGGGTAACATCCCTAATCATCGGCTAAAACAGGAATCGGCTGCAGATTCTCGGAACTGATATTCATTGATATTTATTCCCGATTCCGGCAACAGTACGAGACGGGACATCGGACGCGAGACGCTGAATTAAACATCTTTCGAAATCAGATTTAAAAAAAAAAAGACTACAGAGAGCATTCGTTCTCTCTCTCTCTCTCTCTCTTTCTCGGTGAGGCAAGAATAAACTGGACCTCAGCAACAATAATAATAATAATAATTACAAAAACACTATTTTTCTGAAAATTCTCTCTCTCTCTTGGTAAGGCAAGAATAAACCGGATCTTAGCAATAATAATAATAATTATAAAAACACTATTTTTCTGAAAATTCTCTCTCTCTCTCTCTCTCTCTCTCTCTCTCTCTCTCTCTCTCTCTCTCTCTCTCTCTCTCTCTCTCTCGATGAGGCAACAATAAATCGGACCTCACAATAATAATAATAATAATAATAATAATAATAATAATAATAATAATAATAATAATAATAATTGCAAAAACACTGTTCTTCTAAAAATCTCTCTCTCTCTCTCTCTCTCTCTCTCTCTCTCTCTCTCTGGGGGAGAGAAAGAGAGGAAGAAGACATCAGAAGCCCGTGGGCTTCCACATCCAATATCTAATCATTTCTTAATCAAAATATCATAGTTTCCCCGAAAAGAAAGCCAAAAAACTTTCCAATATTCCTCCTTTCGGGAGACGAAGAGGCTGTTTCCCAAGAGGGACGCGCACAAGGGAAACGAAGTTAAAGAACTAATAACGGACAGCATTTGTCCGTAAAAATAAAAGATGGGAGTAGCGGGGGGTGGGGGGGAGACGATTGAGGGTGGGGGTGAGGGGAGGGGGAGAATATTATTAACATTGGCGTTTCTTATTTTCCTTTTGAAAGGAGGAGAGGGAGGGGGAGAGGAGGAGGGAATAGTAAATATGAGAAGAAATGAAAGGATCGTTTCATCTTGCAATTTTGGTTTTAATTTTTATATACAAATATATAGATAGATAGATAGATAGATAGATAGAGAATAAGATGGATAGACACACACACACACACACACACACACATATATATATATATAAATTTCTATACTCACATCAGGATCGAATTTCAACTCACATCAGGGCTTGCAATTGAAACATGGGCGCTGCCCACTAGCCATACAAGTCATAAAAGAGGTTGGAACCTTGTATGGCCTTGTGGGCAGCGCCCTACCTTCAGTGAGACCCTGGATTCGATCCCCTGATGTGATAGAAATTTATTTCTATTCCACACGTGATTGTGTGTTGATTATTTCTATTATATATATATATATATATATATATATATATATATATATATATATATATATATATATATATACATATATATATATATATATATATATATATATATATATGTATATTTATAATGTATCTAATTTATTATAACGTGAAGTTTGGAATGATGTCGTATTCTATAAAGGGGAGAAGTTACGTATCAACTGCTGCATAGGGGTGGGGGAGGGAGGGTGGAAGGTTGGGGGGGAGGCAGGTGTCACGGTTCGATTCACCCAAACTATAGGATTTAAAACCCAGCAAATTCCAACAATCGGGTCCAATCTCGTTCTGATTTTGACCAATTGGAAGTTTTCTATCTCTCGCCCATAGAGAGAGAGAGAGAGAGAGAGAGAGAGAGAGAGAAGGAAGCATTCCAGGGGTGTTTCTACATCCATTCTCCCTAAAACGAATCCTTTTTTTTCTCTCTGTCTCTCTCTCTCTCCTTTCCCTAACCCTTTCTTTTCTTTCACTGAAAGGGGGTCCCGATTTTTTATCAGGCCGAATTTAACCCAACACCCGTTCTGGTCCCATTTTGTGTGCGTGTGCTGGCTTCTTCTTCTTCTTCTCTTCTTCTTCCTCCTCTCCTCCTCCTCCTCCTCCTCCTCCTACTAGTAGTAGTAGTCGTCCTGTAGAAACAACAATTATTTTTTCCATTCTTCCCCCCAAAATCCATCCTGTCCCCTTCCCTCCACCCCTCCCTCCCTTCCCTCCTTCCGCCCCAGTCTCTCTCCTGTTTCCCTTCACCTTACCCTTCCCAACAGGAAAAGGGAACTAATGGACCAGTGTTTATTTAGAGAAATTGTCTACGCTTCTTTTACAAGTTCTTTTTTTTTTTCATCCTCTCTCTCTCTCTCTCTCTCTCTCTCTCTCTCTCTCTCTCTCTCTCTCTCTCTCTCTCTCTCATTCGTTTCATCTCTTCCCTCGTTTGTGCACCACACCGTCGCGACCTGTATTGAAAGGCAACAACAAAAGACCGACAAGAGCCGTTTCAGGGGGAACAGATTCGGAATATAAATGCATATTTTCTTCCCTCTTGCAGGAAGGAATCCCCTTCTCGCCAAAATAGACAAGTGACCTATTGTGTAAGGATCACTTTCTTATTAAATGTGCTGTTTACATCGAGCTTTTTTTTTTTGGGGACTTTCTGAGGATACTATTAATGTTGCTGTTTATGTTCATATCTGTTGCTTATCTTTCTTATCGATTTCAATTCCTACTCTTTTTTTTTTGGACATATACTGACCTACTGTCTGAGAAAACCGCGACTTACTAAAGCATTTTCTTATTTATATTAGTGTTTATGTAGTATATAAATACTGCTTATCTTCATTATCTATTTCCTTTCTCGATTTTCATTTAATTCTTTTTTTTTTTGGGTAACTCACAAGTCATTCTATCATTCTATCCTGTGGAAGCTTGTTTTGCTAAATAATGGTCCTTCAGGCTTAGCTCAATGTGAATGTCGTTATATACTGAATGCTGATAACTGTAGTAAATGTGAACTTTCAAAGATCAGAAACCATACGTTAATTCAGCTTCCTATTCTCCAGTACTTAAATTTTGTGTACTGTATTCTAACTAACTTATATGCTAACTTATATGTCACTGTATATAGCCCTGAGCTACAATAAAGGATATTATTATTATTATTATTATTATTATTATTATTATTATTATTATTATTATTATTATTATTATTATTATTATTTCACAGGGCTCTCAGGACACTTCAAATATAAAATAATAATAATAATAATAATAATAATAATAATAATAATAATAATAATAATAATAATAATAATCTAGTGACCCTGTCCCACAACGCTTCTCCGTAAAACACATATTTGCAAAGATCGCCAGTTTAAAATTAAACTAATAAAAACATTCTCTCTCTCTCTCTCTCTCTCTCTCTCCTGGACAAGACAAGAATAAGCCGGACCTAAGCAATAATAATAATTACAAAAACACAATTTTTAAAAATTTTTACTCTCTCTCTCTCTCTCTCTTTCTCTGTGACCCGTAAGGCTTTAATAACTCGCCAAATCTTCTCTCTCGCTTGATCGTGGATTCCCGCGCCTGGACACGATATTACCACTGGAGGGAAATTACGAGGCCGGGGGAAAGAGGAAGACTCATATGAAGGGGAGAATGGGCGTGAGAGGAAGCTCCAGAAAGAGGGTGCGAGATTGTGTCATTCTGATTCGTGGAATCTATAACTGGCTTTTATTCGAGAGGCGAGCGTTTACCGCTTTCTTAGTTTTTTTTTTTTTTTTTTTTTACATATACCTATACCTATACCTACAGGACGCCGTTTTTCAAAGGTCGTCTTGTTTCACTGACATACCCTTTCCAATGGCATTCACTTAAAAATTATTCTGACAATTTTCTCACTCTCTCTCTCTCTCTCTCTGAGGTAAAAATAAACCGGACTTCATCAATAATGATGATAACAAAAACATTATTTTTCTGAAAATTTTCTCTCTCTCTCTCTCTCTCTCTCTCTCTCTCTCTCTCTCTCTCTCTCTCTCTCTCTCTCTCTCTCTGTGAGGCATGAAATGAATAAACGGGACCTCAGCAATAATAATAATTACATGGACACTATTTTTTCTGATAATTCTCTCTCTCTCTCTCTCTCTCTCTCTCTCTCTCTCTCTCTCTCTCTCTCTGTGAGGCAAGAATAAACGGAACCTCAGCAATAATAATAATTACAAAAACACTTCTTTTTAAATCTCTCCCACCCTCTCCTCTCTCTCTCTCTCTCTCTCTCCAGGCAAGAATAAACCGGACCTCAGCAATGACAGTAATAATAACAATCACAAAAACACAAAACAAGGAAAATTACACTAGGAGACAAAAGAAAGAAAAAAAAAGAATTACGAGTCCTCCTCCTCCTCCTCCCCCTCCTCAGGGATTCGTTAACGAGCGGCCGATCCTAATTCCTCGAAGACTATTACAACCAATTAGCGGAGACGCAGACTGTACGGGCGCCAATTAAAGGTACAAAATTTCCACTTACGTGTAATTAAGAATCCCAAGGAGCGGCTACCGCGAGAAGAGATGGCACCCCGAAGACGGGCGTGTCTGCTTGACTTTGGGGGGTGTGGGGGGGGAGGAGTCACGTCCACTGACAGGGGACAGACAGACAAACGGACAAGACACAGGCCAGGTCTCCTACTGACAGACAACAAGGCACGGTCGATCAGGTTGACCAATGAGAATAATTAGCGGTGGTATGTAGCATCTCCCCATTCCCCCTCCCCCCGAATAAATGGTGGTTAGAGGTGACAAATTAGTGGTGGTTTATGTATCAGAGAGAGAGAGAGAGAGAGAGAGAGAGAGAGAGAGAGAGAGAGAGAGAAGTTTGGTTTGGCCAAGGGAATTTATGAGAGTTTATTGTTACATTCAGGCTGTTCATGCCCTTTAGAAAAGCCTAAAACCGTGAATCTCTCTCTCTCTCTCTCTCTCTCTCTCTCTCTCTCTCTCTCTCTCTCTCTCTCTCTCTCTCAGAAAAATTATTTATGAAAAACATTCTTTCCTACCTTAAGCTGAATACCGGTAAGGAGAGAGAGAGAGAGAGAGAGAGAGAGAGAGAGAGAGAGAGAGAGAGAGAACTCTGGAAAAGTGCATGCAAGCATCTAAATAAAATACATTCATGTAGCCCAAGTATGAGGAGTTTTACAGCATATACGTATGTCGACATCAGCACTTTTCAAAGGAATTCCAGATTTTAAAAAGGAAATTCATAAATACTGAATAACACTTTCACTCGATTAAATAATAAATAACACTTTCAGCCATCTATTACATTTTTATAAACCTTATAAAAACTGACAGCCAGGGGCAGATAACTCATGGAAAGATAATCTACTACAAGCTCTCTCTCTCTCTCTCTCTCTCTCTCTCTCTCTCTCTCTCTCTCTCTCTCTCTAACTGAAGCTTCTTTCCATAAAGACAAGATGTAACACAAGGAAAGCGACGTAATGGATAATCAAGGAAAGATGAAACTGTCAACATTGATTGATTCATTTATGGTCACTTAAAGTGGCGTCGCAACATCTAGGTTATTAGCCGTCAAGAATAAAACGATATAAATGGTAACATGTAGTAAAGGATAAACGGACTGAAATCAAGACATGCGAGAGAGAGAGAGAGAGAGAGAGAGAGAGAGAGAGAGAGAGAGAGAGAGAGAGAGAGAGAGAGCCTTCACGCGCAAAACACCATAAATGGTAACGTGCAGAAAAACGATAAACGGACTGAAGTCAAGACATACACCGGAGAGAGAGAGAGAGAGAGAGAGAGAGAGAGAGAGATGAATAATCCACAATAATAACTTTAAATCCTTCAAAACCAAAGGCGAAAATACCTAAAAAAAAAAAAAAATATATAAAAAAATGAAACCGGAGATAATATGCATCGGGTAGCCGAACCTTCTAAAAAAAAAAAAAGAAAAAAAAAAAAACTCGTGAGCACTCCTCTGTATGGACAGGGCAGCAACAAAAAGGGGCGTCATGTTTGATTTGCTGAGTGAGTTGGTTTGTCGTTTTAATTAGAGATACGGGGACAATGCGAAAGGTGGGTCCTCCGGACGGCATCCGAAACTGGCCGATGGCCGAATCGATGAGACCCAGGAATCCGAATGAAAACTGACATCATATGAATTGGCCGTCGCTTTCATCTTAAGACTTGAGACTTCTCTGAGTTTCGTGTCTGGCAACCTTAGGTTCGTTCTGTTTATTACGAGTTTTTTCTCTCTACATCTCGTAGTTATCATTTTTTTATTGTTAACATGCTACAGACTTCTCTGAGTCTAGCGTCCGGCAATCTTACGTTCGTTCTGTTTATTGCCGGATTTTTTTTTTTTTTTTTGCAGTTATTATTGAATTTATAATTAAAATGTAAATCCAATTATTCTTCATTTGTTCTTGGTAATACTACAAGATACACATGCAAATGAAATGTACTACAAAGTTACAAACGTGTACTTTTGAACAATTGTATCCACTGATATGTACTGAAAATAATTATATATATATATATATATATATATATATATATATATATATATATATATATATATATATATATATATATATATATATATATATATATATATATATATATATATATATATATATATAGATCAACATAAACTGTTTCCTGAGCTCATAATAAACTGTTTAATTTCAATACATTGTTGAAAATACAACTAAATCTTATTTTAGCATTGCAATTCTTTGTTTTCAATCCCTCGTCAATATTTACAAGCCCTGAACATCCACTCAGAGTTGAGGGAATACTAATACAACAAAGTAATGTCAATTTTTGTAAATAAATAAATAAATAAAATAAAAATAGATAAATAAACAAAAGGAAATATTCGCTCGGAATAAACAATTTGCGTTTGAACAAAGGAAGCGAAATATGACCTGAAGTCATTACCGCAGTCCATTTGAATACTACTGCATAATGTAAAAAAAAAAAATAAAAAAGATAAAAAAGTAATAAAAATATATCTGATTCTTTAAAAGTGAAAGGAGGGGACGAGATATCCAACAAGAGCAGTATAATAATTAAGAGAGAAAATGGATGTTTACGTATATCAGGTGCTGATACGGTGAGGAGGGGTTGCTGTATGGAGGAAAGGGAGGAGGGGGGGAGGAGGAGGAGTAGATACGATGGTGTTTACGACCTGGATTGCTTTAGAAACCGGGTAGGGGGAAATGGTGGAGGGGGGAGGGAGAGAGGGATGGACCCGCAAGGGCATTAAGGATATGTGGGGAATGGGAGAAGGCTTTAACATACCACGCCTATCTCATTAACACTCAAAGCTTCTGTTTATCTCGGTACCCTCTGCTTATCTCTCTCTCTCTCTCTCTCTCTCTCTCTCTCTCTCTCTCTCTCTCTCTCGCACACACACAGTTGAGACGTACTTTAATAAATGAGAAATAATTTCGTCACTTCAATCCTTAACACCTAAAATAATTTACCATACCATGATTCAAGCAACAAGTACACTTAACATCAGAATATAAGAGGTCGAGAAGGTTGGGTGCGGGGGGAGGGAAGAACAGAGACAGGGGGAGGGGGAAGAGGGGAGGGGGCTCTAGCCTTTCAAAAGCAAACAGAAGCAACTTCAAAACATGGCCGTTCCATAAGCTTATTCAGCATAATGGTAAATTAGCATATGGTTTACTAATGCGATTAACGAGGTGGAGACTGTGCAGGGAACCTGACATTTCATCTCCGCTTTCTCTCTAATACCTGCGGAACAAAGGCTAATAGTAATAAGGGTGCCTTTTCTAAAATAATATGCAGAGAGCTTTTGTTTCTGACGCGTGATCACAGCTGAGAGAGAGAGAGAGAGAGAGAGAGAGAGAGAGAGAGAGAGAGAGAGAGAGAGAGAGAGAATTCATGTCAGCATAAGGTTTCTGGATACAGAAATGACATATTGATACGTTATGGGTTTTTTATATACTTGGGAGTTTGTTCTAATACACACACACACACACACACACACACACACACACACACATATATATATATATATATATATATATATATATATATATATATATATATATACAAACACACACACACACACACACACACACATAATATATATATATATATTATATATATATATATATATATATATATATATATATATATATATATATATATATATATATATATATATATATATATATATATATTATTCATCACGTTCCATATTTCCGCGATTCAGTCATACATTATATAGCCTATATATAAATTTATGTGTGTGCGTGTATGTGTGTGTGTCTGTGTGACAAAAACCCCATAAGACGTATCGTACATCACACACGTTCACAGGACATAACGAAGAAAGCAGACACATCGCAAAGCTTGAACGAACAAAGCCACCAGACATACAACACAAACAGCGACAAAAGGACGTAAGGACCACGGCTTAAAAAGACGCAGCGAACAATACCAACAGCAGGGGACAAAGGAAGGAGATCGTAGGCCTACAAAATGTATTACAAGGCAAGTTAATACAAGATATTAGAAACTTCGACTTTCTGAAGTATAACGAAGAGTGTCTGGTAGAAGTTGTTCGGCAAGTTGCATCGAACAAAAGGCTCCGAGGTGAGAACTAAGTGCTTTCGAACTGTTCACTGTTCCCTTTATGGAAAGATGAAAGGCAAGGAGAGAGAGAGAGAGAGAGAGAGAGAGAGAGAGAGAGAGAGAGAGAGAGAGAGAGAGAGAGAATGAAAATGAAGACAATGAATGCTACGTCTTAAATAAAAAAATATTAATATCTTAAGAATGGTGTCACCCCACTTTGGGAGAGGATTACCTCCATGTGGTCCTGTTTTTACTGGAGAGAGAGAGAGAGAGAGAGAGAGAGAGAGAGAGAGAGAGAGAGAGAGAGAGAGATTGTGGAAATAAGGCCAATGATTATTATGCTTGTAAAAAAAACAGACACACGTACACACACATAATATGTTAAGAATGGTGTCATCCCACTTTGTTGGCGCTCCGGTTTTTATGGAGAGAGAGAGAGAGAGAGAGAGAGAGAGAGAGAGAGAGAGAGAGGGGTCCAGTCAGTCACCAGTAGAGATAAAGACAATGATTACTATGCTTTAAGTAAAAAAAAATTAATATCTTAAGAAAAGTGTCACCACCTTTGGGGGAGAATTACCTCGTCCTGACCCTCTCGTTTTGATGGAGAGAGAGAGAGAGAGAGAGAGAGAGAGAGAGAGAGAGAGAGAGAGAGAGAGAGAGAGAGAGAGAGATACATTAAGTCAGTATAAATTAAGCCAATGATTACTAAGCTTTAAATAAAAAAATATATAAAAAATGTTTTAAGACTGGTGTCACCCCCTTTGAGGAAGGATTACCTCGTCGATTCGATAGAGAGAGAGAGAGAGAGAGAGAGAGAGAGAGAGAGAGAGAGAGATACAGTCAGTCAGACAGAATAAATGAAGCCAATGATTACTAACTTTTAAATAAAAAAAATATAAAAAATAATATTTTAAGACTGGTGTCACTCCCTTTGGGGAAGGATTTTCTCGTCGAGATCTTCCCAATTTGATGGAGAGAGAGAGAGAGAGAGAGAGAGAGAGAGAGAGAGAGAGAGAGAGAGAGAGAGAGATAAATCCAGTCAGACAGTAAAAATGAAGCAAATTATTACTATGTTTTGAATAAAAAAAAATTAATAATACCTTAAGAATGGTGTCATCACCTTTCGGGGAAAATTACCTCGTCACTCCCACTCCCCCGTTTTGATGGTGTTTGTGTGTGTGAGAGAGAGAGAGAGAGAGAGAGAGAGAGAGAGAGAGAGAGAGAGAGAGAGACAACGAACTGCTACCGTAATCTATCCCATGCTGAGAGATTCCCCAACCACCTTCTATCTCTCATGACGTCCACAGGACCGGGCCCCATTAAGAGTCCACCTACGAAAACAAACACATGGGCGTGAGATAATTAACATGGACGGGAGAGACTTCACGATGACAGCGGATGCCATGCCGAGGTGACCTGAAGGTATAGTAGGGAGGTGCCAGAGGAGAGGGATCAGCCAGAGATTAGACGCGATGAAAGCGAAGGATAAACACGGGGACAGAGCAGGCGACGATTAAAGAAGATCCCCCTCTTCGACGAGGTCGACGCCGTAAGAGAAGGAATGAGAGAGAGAGAGAGAGAGAGAGAGAGAGAGAGAGAGAGAGAGAGAGAGAGAGAAATATACCTCGGGATGGTTATGGGAGTTTCTGGTGAGAGAGAGAGAGAGAGAGAGAGAGAGAGAAATATACCTCGGGACGGTTATGGGGGTTTCTGTGATGGAGAGAGAGAGAGAGAGAGAGAGAAATATACCTCGGGATGGTTATGGGAGTTTCTGGTGAGAGAGAGAGAGAGAGAGAGAGAGAGAGAGAGAGAGAGAGAGAGAGAGAGAAACACCTCGGGATGGTTATGAGTTTCTGATGGAGAGAGAGAGAGAGAGAGAGAGAGAGAGAGAGAGAGAGAGAGAGAGAGAGAGAGAGAGAGAGAGATAAACCCTGGGATGATCATAGGAGTTTAGTATATGGAGAGAGAGAGAGAGAGAGAGAGAGAAGAGAGAGAGAGAGAGAGAGAGAGAGAGAGAGAGAGATAAACCTTGGGATGATATGTGAGTTCTGGCGGATTTAAGTTAAAGAAAGTTAAAGAGATAAAGGATAGAAAAGTAGGAGGAGGAGGAGGAGGAGGAGGAGGAGGAGGAGGAGGAGGAGGAGGAGGAGGAGGAGGAGGAGGAGGAGGAGGCCGCCTGACACAGTTAGAAAGGTCAAGAAGGGAATTCAAGTTAGACACCGCATCCACTACCATAACAACTGACACCTGTCCAGCAATTAAAGAAAACCGGAGGTCGGAGGATATACACAAATACCACCAACACCGGAAAAGAAGATCATTTTCCTTTGCACAAATAAAAGGAAGTAACTCAGAATAACGGGTAAAAGGGCAAGAAAATGAAAACAAAAAGGTAAACGGGGCAAAGAACTCGGAAAAAGGCGAGCAATTTCAAGACCAAGACAAACTGGAACGGAAGAGAGACCGAAAAATTCTCTCTTTAAACAGGAATCCCTTGTCTTTGGGGCGTGCATCAATTACAGTGAGAGAGAGAGAGAGAGAGAGAGAGAGAGAGAGAGAGAGAGAGAGAGAGAGAGAGAGAGAGAGAGCACAATCCATCCCAACAAACAGACTGTACAAACCAAGGGCTCCAAATCGTGACATTCCCCTGTGTTTCACCTCTTCCTTCATACCACCCACCAAGAGGAACAAACCACTCACCTGAACGACGGAAACAAAGGGTAAACACACGAGGCTAAATACCGCAAAAGAGAGAGAGAGAGAGAGAGAGAGAGAGAGAGAGAGAGAGAGAGAGAGAGAGAGAGGGAGAAAAGGAGAGGCTTGGCTCTAATTAGGATACCTTGGGAATCTGAGATGAGCTCACACACACACACACAAGTACCTACATGCCGTGGAGGCGTTCCTTGCAACAAACGTTCCTTCGGAAACATTTGGAATGGATAGAATGGAATACAGAAATTAGGCCAAAGGCCAAGCACTGGGCCATATGAGGTCATTCAGTGCTGGAAGGGAAATTAACAGTATGAGGGTTTGAAAGGTGCAACAGGAAGCGCCGTTGCACTATGAAACAATTGTAAGAGAAGTGGAAAGGCATATGGAAGAAAGAGAATATGAACGGACGTACAGTAAAAGGAATGAAAGAGGTTGCAGCTAGGGGGCGAAGGGACGCTGCAAAGACCCTTAAGTAATGCGTGAGGTGCGTTGATAGCACTAACACCCTGCGGGGTTCGGAAACATTTACTTTTTTTTAAACATTTCTTTTTTCGTTCCTCCGGACCACGCAGTGGCAAGAAAACGTTTTTGGTCTGACACTGTAGTGTTCCCCGAGGAGATTCAGCAGATATTTTTAATAATTCTCACACAAATTAAAAAGCTATTTTGCCAATTAACCTTTTAGTATACGCAGACACACGTACATAAACTGAATTTCTGTTATATATTCCTTAAAATTTTTCTGTTTCATATATTCCTTAACATTTTTGTTTATTCACAAACATTGAGCAACAAATATCATTTAATTTCCAGTTCACCATATCTCGGGAATAAATTACAAGCAAGGGAAATTCTAACTGATGAGTGCTTCGTCACCAGTGGGATTCGAACCCCTGCCTGGTTTATAAACAACGATGTACCTAGTGTCTTTGTGGCTTAACATTTGGCTACATAGACTGATGACGCAAGTACGACGCAATTTGTAACAATAATTTGTTCCGAAACTTAATTCCCTACCTCCCTTCCGACATATATATGAAGTCTTCACACTGAAATGACGCTCCGAGACATTCCTCAAGTACATGTAATGCATTCGTGTATTTCCAACGAAAGACAAACCTGCCGCCATCACTCACACACGGCTAATCCATCCAAGGAAGCTTGCTAAACACCAACGATGTTGCTGCTGTAAATACGACAAACCACGTGACAGGGGAAGTATAGGTTAACATGCCTTTATAATCGCTTGAATGTGTTTCTTCCTAACAGCGCTAAGTCTTCCGTAACACGAGTTTTCTAGGGGCTTTTCTACGCCATATACTCGCCTCTAAGGTTGGCTAAGTCAGGCTCTGCAACGAGGTGCGAGAGAGAGAGAGAGAGAGAGAGAGAGAGAGAGAGAGAGAGAGAGAATTATTCAAAGAGGTATAAATAATAGCGAAATGGGAGACTTGCGGAGAGAGAGAGAGATTCAAAGAGGTATAAATAATAGCGAAATGGGAGACTTGCGGGGAGGGAGAGAGAGAGAGAGAGAGAGAGAGAGCTATTCAAAGAGGTATAAATAACAGCAAAAAGGACGACTTGCGGTGAGAGAGAGAGAGAGAGAGAATTATTCAAAGAGGAATAAAAAAATAGCGAAAAGGAAGACTTGTGGAGAGAGAGAGAGAGAGAGAGAGAGAGAGAGAGAGAGAGAGAGAGAGAGAGAGAGTATAAAATATTGCGAAAAGAGAGAGAGAGAGAGAGAGAGAGAGAGAGAGAGAGAGAGAGAGAGAGAGAGAGAGAGGTATAAATAATAGCGAAATGGGAGACTAGCACACCACAGTTACAACATACGAGGAAATCTTGAAACGAGGTCTTGGAAATTAGCGGCAAAGGGACCTCAATTCCTATACCGTTCTGAGTGATTAAGCAACTTTTAAAATAATCTTTTTTAAAAATAAAGCACCGTTACGGAGAGAAGAAAAAGATACAAAAAAAAAACACCCTGAATTAAAGGGACGAAGCAAGGAACGAACGAAGAGACATAAACAATGGAACAAAGACGCAAAGACAAAAATTAGCGACGCGACAAGAAATCCCGAGATAGCAGGAGCCGCTGCTAGAGACACTACGCAAAAAAAAAAAAAAAAAAAAGGTGTCAGATCCCGTTGCAATTGAGGAAGTAGGTAGGGGTTAGGGAGGAGGAGGAGGGAGGAAGGGAGGGGTTTATTAGCTATTCTTCCCCCAATCTTGTATGGAAGAGGTCTAAGGCGACGAAAGAGGTGATAGAGAGAAAGAGATAGAGAGCCCATCCCTCTCCTTCCCTTATTTTCGTAATGGAGGGTAATTTCTGAGGCCAGGTGAAATCTGGATTGTCATGCTTCCTCTATACCGATCGTCTAGCTAGACATTTTTTTACCTAACGCCTCGACCATCGACTGCCATCTTCCTTCTACAGACAGACAGACAGACAGACAGGCGATGATGACGTCGGAACCCATCGCGACGATCATTATCTAATCACCATCAATGCTTTCTCTGTATCAATCGCCTATTTTATAGCTAAACTTTTTTTTTACCTAACGCCTCGACCATCGGCTACCATCTTCCTCTAAAGACAGACAGGCTATAATGACGTCGAAGCCCATTGCGACGATCATTATCTAATCACCATCATCATCACCATAACCATAGCATATTCATAATTTGTGGTCGAGCGCAACCATAAAATCAATGTTCTACCAAAGCCACCTTCTGAAATTAACCTCGGTGTTTGGCCTCATTTAAAAAAGGTGAAAAAAAGGGTGACAGAGCTTAAGTCTCTCTCTCTCTCTCTCTCTCTCTCTCTCTCTCTCTGTGCGCCTGAGTGCGGTAGGGCCACGGTCCAATGGCTCCCAAAGGCTTCCCTTCTTGCGCGCTGCCAATGGTGACTCCCCGCGGCCATTGTGTGACCATCGTGAGTTGACAAAACGTTCCTTGGTCCTCCTCCTCCCTCCGGCGCCTCATGCTTCTTCTGTGCCTCCTTCAGCTATTATCATTGTCTCCTACATAAAAGTCAGCACCAACAGAAATCTCCTCGGGCCTCGCAACCTACTTTCTAAGAGGAAGAAGAGTGATGGAAGGAGCCCAAGACAGAACCTTTTATCTTGTGAATGTTTCTTTAGGAGAAGCGCGCACGCGCACACACAAACGCACACCATGTGTGTGTGTGTGTGTATGTATATATACATATATATACAGTACACACATATATATATATAATATATATTATATATATACAATATATATATTGCACATGATAATTATATAGCCAGGGTCTCTATTATGATACCCTGTTAAAATAGGATATATATTATAAAAACAGTTAGTTTTATATTTGTTTTATCTTAACGGCGATATCATTATGGATCCTTCCTACAAGCAAGTGCGCACACACACACAAATATATATATATATATATATATATATATATATATATATATATATATATATATATATATATATATATAATATAATTTGTGAGCGTGTGTGTGTGTAGCAAGGACCTGCAATGTTTTTATGTCTTGTTGTAACGGGAGCATCACTGTGGACCTTGCTACATAATTTCAGTGTGCATTAGTGCAGTTTTCGCCTTATACGTAGAGAGAGAGAGAGAGAGAGAGAGAGAGAGAGAGAGAGAGAGAGAGAGAGTGTGTATTTTAGTAATTTGAGAATGCTCACCCTAAAACAATGAACCCCCTCCTTCTCCTTCATTTTCCCCTAAAAAAAAAAACAATTAAAAGATAAAAATAAAAACCTGTGTGAGAAACTCGCTTCCTAACCCAACACCTGGCGATTTAATCTATTACTGCTCGCTCCTCAGTGCCGATACATAAACGGCCCGATAGACAAAACGAAAGGCCATAACGAGAGATTATAACGAGAGATTACCATTGTAACCGACCGGGAAGAAAAGCCATGAAAACGAGAGAGAGAGAGAGAGAGAGAGAGAGAGAGAGAGAGAGAGAGAGAGAGAGAGAGAGAGAGAGAGAGCCCAATCCCTCATGTCAGTCGGTGAAGTAAATAGCTGCATTAATTATCTCAAGCAATTTCATCTGCTTGGATGTTGCTAGTGAGCGGGGCAGGGAGGAGGAGGAGGAGGAGGAGGAGGAGGAGGAGGAGGAGGAGGAGGAGGAGGAGGAAGCTGATGATCATGATGATGTGGAGGCGGAGAAGCAACTAAGAACAAGGTTCATTTACTATCTTTCAGCAATTCACTCGTCCAGTTGTTAGCCCTGAGGGGTGGGGAGCGGGTGGAGAGAGGGGCGGAGGAGGGATTGGGGAGGGGGGAAAGAGGAAGGGGAGGGGGAGTTCCTCCCCGCACATTTTTAATGAGCGCAATGAAGAAGTTGTAAGAGTTGTATTACTGTGAGATCTCTAATGTGAATTATCGACAGATTATGAGACAAAGTCTTCACGATGGGAGAATCCTTGACAGGAAATCATGGGATTAAATAAGAAGATATCACGTTAAGATGACAGACTCTCTCTCTCTCTCTCTCTCTCTCTCTCTCTCTCTCTCTCTCTCCGATGCATCCGCATCATCACCTGAAGGGCCTAACAGACGTGACCGTGGGAGAAGACGACATTGATGAAAACGTTGCAAGAACGAGAAGGACAAAAGTATAAAAAACAGACGATTAAACAAAAACAAGCACAGACTGCAATCACCTGTACACAGCCTCCGCTAATTACGTTGCACATTCAACCCCACCGACTTTCATTGTGTGCTCTGCGCGTCGTAAAACCTCCTCGGGGAAAATGATTCCCTATAAATGCACAGTAAACCTTTCTGCATACAGAAACAAATAACCCCTTTGTTGTTGTTGTTGTTGTTGTTGTATCAAAGCCGATACAACCAAGACTTTGGCAACCCTGACCCAAGCATGGGGAACCTTTCGTCACGCCCTCCAGCTCAGAGGTTCTCCAAAATCCGCCGCCTCTTCTTTCTTCTCCGGATTTTTTTTTTTTCCATCGTCGTCATTCTCGCCTTGTTCCTTCTTCAACTCGAGTGACTTTTACATTATTATTATTATTATTATTATTATTATTATTATTATTATTATTATTCAGAAGATGAAACCTATTCACACGGAACAAGCCCACAGGGGACATTGACTTAAAATTCAAGCTTCTAAAGAATGTGGTGTTCATTAGGAAGAAGTAAGAGGAAGTATAGAGATATACAGTAGAAAGAGATCCCACTTAATAAAAAAACAATTAATCAATTAACAAATACACCAAACGTATTAAAATGCAAGAAGAATTATTTTGCACTAAAACTCATACATTCCATTTTTATCGTCTTGGGAACCTTTCATGCGGTTCTTCAAATTTCAGCTTGTTCTGGGAAAATGAACAATATATTAAACATTTGCAATTTATTCACCGGTTGCGATGACCCCTGTCATAATTAGGCTAGTGGTCCTTTTTGACCAATCTCGGTCCCATCTACATTTTACCAAATTTGTCTGTCTCTCATAAATCAGAGACCGTCCAGTGATGTCTCCCTGAAGCATCATCACAGCCGTAGGTTATCTGAAAGCATAGAATGTACCCACTAGGGGGGCCAACCGCCCCCCCCAATTTCCCCTTCCCCTTCCATTTTCCATCCCCATCTCACCTCCTCCAATCCACAATTTGTCCCTATACCTTCAACCATCCTCTCTCTCTCTCTCTCTCTCTCCCCCCAGGACAGCCAGTTACACTCCCCCTACCCCCCTGTCTTACTCTCAGCTAACCCCCTACCTCCTCTCCTCCCCTCCTCCCACCCTCCTTCGCTCGAGTTATCAAAGATTTGTTAGATCGGCGTCCAAATGGCATTCCATTAAGCGCGTCCTTGATCACTGATTCATGACTATCGACGTGCGTCGGGACACTTCCTCTGCCTCGCCACAGCATCGTCGGGTTCTGCTGCTGCTCGACGCCGTGACGTTTTCCCTCTTAATTCATTTTGCGTTTGTTGCGTCGGGAAATCTGGTAGCAGCAGCGTCGGCGCCTTCGTCGTCAGCGTTTTTTTTTTTTTTTTTGGGGTGGAGCGCCTTCCCGGTTGTGAAATATTCGAGGGACAGGATTACTTGATAAAGATTTCATTTTTCTGTTTTTTTTTTTAACTGGTAAGTAAGGAGGTAGTACTTTAATAATACATTCCATCGGTGTTTTCTGGTATTTCTACATACACAATATGTTTACAATATAGCTCCTTTGAATATTTGATATTCGGTTGTGTGTATGTGTGTGTGTGTGTATGTGTATATAT
The DNA here is from genome assembly GCF_040412425.1 of Macrobrachium rosenbergii. Classification (NCBI taxonomy): domain Eukaryota; kingdom Metazoa; phylum Arthropoda; class Malacostraca; order Decapoda; family Palaemonidae; genus Macrobrachium; species Macrobrachium rosenbergii. Next base: position 8,996,776 of record NC_089745.1, on the reverse strand, counting down.
ATATATATATATATATATATATATATATATATATATATATATATATATATATATATATATATTATAAATATACTACATACATATGTATGTATATATACAGTATGTGTGTATGTGTGTGTACCCACACATATTTACACGTGGGAATATTAATTGATTAAAGAACTCACAAAAAATCATTTCCCTCTCAGATTAAAACTTACCAATTTTACAAACAACATTCGCAAATACTCCTCAACTCCAGGAACTGCAACAGTAGCAGAGCCAGTCACCTACATCAACTTCCTCCCCCAACTCGTCCGTCAAGCACCAGTCAATATAATAACAGCAGATGAATAAAACACAAGATTACGCGAGAAAGAGACAATAGCCATCAATAGTCACACCTGCCGAAACCTGCCCAATACATAAATAATAAAAATCAAGTCAAGACGGAAGAGGTATTACATGATTAACAGCGACTTGTTACTTCGCCCACTACTCCTCCTCCCCAACCTCATAAAAGATGAGTGAGAGAGGGTCGGTGGGGAGGGAGGATGGGGGAGGGGGAGGGAAAGGCGAGGTTTTTAATGTACTTCCACCGCCGATTGCTGAATGAGAGAGAGAGAGAGAGAGAGAGAGAGAGAGAGAGAGAGAGAGAGAGAGAGAAAAGGGGGTGGGGGAAGAAAGGTATACAAGATAATGAATGTGCTTCCACAACTGATTGAGAGAGAGAGAGGAGAGAGAAATGTAGGGGTGAGACGAGAAATAGGCGAGGTTTTTAATGTATCCCTACCAACGTTGGCTGAATGAGAGAGAGAGAGAGAGAGAGAGAGAGAGAGAGAGAGAGAGAGGAGAGAGAGAGAGAGAAATGGGGGAGAGAGAGGCGAGGTTTTTAATGTACTTCCACCACATTACTGAGAGAGAGAGAGAGAGAGAGAGAGAGAGAGAGAGAGAGAGAGAGAGAGAGAGAGAGAAAGTTTTTAATGCACCTCCACCAATGATGGCTGAGAAAGAGAGAGACAGAGGAGCGAGAAAGGTGGGAGGGGAGGGAAAGACAAGGTTGTCAATGCACTTCCACCAACGATAGCTGAGAGAGAGAGAGAGAGAGAGAGAGAGAGAGGAGTTGGTCGGTGTGATAGCCGCCCATTCGAACGTGTTCCGATAATGAGGCTGTTCATCATATGTACCGTGGACAGAATACAGCTTAATTACGATTAATTCCTGATCGCAAACGCATTACGCTCCGCCATTAATGCACAGTCCGTGGCAATTGCAGGAGATATTGGGATGCAAATTGGATTCTGAACAGACGACTTTTGTTCCTGCTTATCATTTTATCTACCACTGATATGCTAACACACACACACACACGCGCACACAGTTTGCGAAACACACATATAGGTATTCGCCCATTGCATACGTGCATACATACTCACACAATACATACATACATGCATTCATTCATAAACACATGCACGCATATATGTATGTATGTATATATGTATATGTATTTATATAATATATACACACATGCGTATATATGTACATATGTATAATATATATACAAACATATACATATATACACATATGTATATGTGTGTGCGTGTGTACTACGCATGCACACACACACGCACGAACATAACTTATCTACTCTTTACGTTACGTCAATACTCATACAAACAGAGCAAAACGCCAGGTTGTTCCTTAGTATTTCCGATATCGGATATTGACGAAAATAGCAGGGAAAGGTGGAGGGAGGGGGAGGGGGTTATGTATCATCTGGGAGGACCTCGGGGGAGTCTTCCGAGAGATTTTTGTTTCACGAGATACCGCTGGGACTGTTGATAATCGTACCCAAAGTATGATGTAAATGGCCGCCCCGACGACGCCAGGAATCTGAATCTCTCTCTCTCTCTCTCTCTCTCTCTCTCTCTCTCTCTCTCTCTCTCTCTCTCACGTATTATTTTTACTTTATTGTCAGCATCTTCTCATACTTCATATAGGAACACGTATAGAAATTTTGATGTTATTTTTCTGTGGCCATTATTACATGAATGACTAAGGTCTAGTTTTAGAAAATGACACCGCCTTCGCACTGGCTCCAAAATCCTCACTACACACACACGCGCGCGCGCGCACACACACACACACATTTATATAAATATATATTTATATGTGTGTGTATGTACATTATTCAAATAATATTGATGTTTCTATTCAAACTGTATTATGTCATTATCTGCCCGTCTTTCCAATTCCGATTAATTATATATTTGCTTTTTAAAGAAATATATAACAATTATTCCCCAGTCCCCTTATCATTTTCCTTCTAATCAAGCTCCTTTATTTTTCCCATTTTCCTGAAATTTTAATGTGTATATTTCTCTATTTGATGGTTCTTTTATTGTCTTATCTGGGTTTTAAACCAATTACACATTTCACTACCTTATTATTTTACTGGAAATCGATAGATAAATTATTAGAATTTTAATCCTGTACTCTTTGACTGAATGTATGTATAATAATAATAATAATAATAATAATAATAATAATAATAATAATAATAATAATAATAATAATATTTTTCGCTTGTGAAGCCACCGACCTTTACCTTCTAATAAAAAAAAAAAACACAAGCACCACTTTCCACATTCTCCAGCAAAAAAAAAAAAAAAAAAACAGCCAGCAATGAAAGAAGATTTGCATGCAAGGTGTTCCAAGTCTTGCGTGCGCCTGCTCGCGCGCAAGCGGCGTCGCGCGTATCGCAAAATAAAAATACTTCAAGGGATTACAAACATCAAAAGGACGACGCCGCTCGACGTAATGAACAGGATTCCAGATAACATACAGCCTTAATCTATATTTGTGACGCTCAATAAAAGCCAAAGAGAGAGAGAGAGAGAGAGAGAGAGAGAGAGAATAGCTACCACCGTCGCCTACTGGGAATCTGAGAAACAATAAGCTCAAAAATTTAGTAAGCGAGAGAGAGAATGCTTTCACTGAGAGAGAGAGAGAGAGAGAGAGAGAGAGAGAGAGAGAGAGAGAGAGAGAGAGAGAGAGAGAGAGAGAGAGAGAGAATACCTGCCACCGACACCTAATGGAAGTCTGAGAATCTATAAACTAAAAAATTTAGGAAACGAGAGGCAGGGTGCTTTCAATATAAGAGAGAGAGAGAGAGAGAGAGAGAGAGAGAGAGAGAGAGAGAGAGAGAGAGAGAGAGAGAGAGAGAGATTCACCTGTAGACAGGTTCTACGACTCCGGAGGTAAAGTACCACCTCGGCGAGGTTACTCACAGCAATCATCTCATTTTCAACTTTGGAATCAGACACAAGGTGCCGCATACAATAAGAAATACTCTGTACCAAGGTCGCTAAAACGCA